>NW_009219156.1:0-12389 GCF_000690835.1 Fulmarus glacialis
ATCGCCTGCCGCAACGCCCAGAAGAGCGAAGCCACGCGAGACCTCATCCTGGCCACCCACCCCGCCGCTCAGGTCTCTACCGTGGAAGTGGACCTGGGTAACCTGGCTTCCGTCCTGCGTGTCGCCCGTGAGCTCCGCTGCAGGTATCGCACCTCCATCCTCCACCCCACCGGACCCCCCTGTCTGCCCTCCGCCCCTCACCCCTGTGCTCTTCCCCACGCAGGTTTCAGCGCCTGGACTTCGTCTACCTCAATGCTGGGATCATGCCCAACCCACACGTGAACTTCAAGGCACTCTGGCATGGTCTCCTCACCGGGTAGGAGATGTTGGGGGGGGTCTGGTCCCCAGCTTGAGGGCAGGGTGGGGTGCTGGCAGCACCATCGCGGCCAAGGCATGCCCTCGGGTCCAGGGCTGAAGACCCCATCTCCCTTGCCCAGCGTGGCACAGAGCACATCCCTGTGGGATGCATGGCCTTGCATGGGGTGGGCTTGGCAGCTGGGTGAAGTGCTGGGGTGCTCCAAGGCACCCAGTGCTGCTTCTGATCCCTGGCGTGAGGCCTGCTGCATGCAAGGGGAGGGCAAGAGTTCACCCAAAGCTTGCAGCTCCTGGCACTAGGTGTTGAGTGAAAAATGCTGGTGCGTTGCTGGGGAGGTGGAGTTTGCTCTTACTGGGTCTCCTACTGTTGTTCTGGTTCTGCTGTAGGTTTTTGTAGTTGTTCTCAGCTGTGGATCACGGTATTTTTGAAGCTAATAGTTGAAGCTAATAGTTGATGCTTGTTCTATAAGCACCATGGGGAAGCTGAGCTAGGGAGCAAAGTGACTTGCTTTAAGTCTAATACAGTTGTTGGGGTGTTGAACATAGATGCTAGACTGCTGTTCTTATCTGAATTAGGCATGGCCTTAGGTCTTAGTTCCATGCTGGAGCTTGATTTTTGTTATCTGAATGTGAAATGGAAAAGCAAGACTTTTTTTAATGGTACTGTACTGTGGTGAAGTGAAGGAAGGGACAAGTCTTCTCTGGTCTAGTCAGTATTGAGACACTTCCAAATAAAGGGGCTGGGATAGCCTGTAAACTTTTTCCAGGCATTTTTTCATGGATTAATAGAACCCTTGAAATTGTGTGGAGCCTGTGAGGTGGGGGATACTTCTGAAGGACTGAAGTGGGGGAGCAGTAGATGCCTCCTGGCAGTGTTCTTGTCTAACACCTGTCCTTGGCTTCCAGGAGGGTGCTTCACATGCTGACCACTGCGGAAGGAATAATGACCCAGACGGACAGGCTTAACGGAGATGGACTGCAGGAGGTGTTTGCTACCAACCTCTTCGGACACTTCATCCTGGTGAGGCTGTGTATGAAGATCAAGCCCTTGGTCTGGTGGTTGGTGTGGGTAGGGATGGGTACAGGCGGTACTTATGAGTCAGTTCTGTCTTACAGGTTCGGATGCTGATGCAGGCTGCAGCCTGACAGATAAGGAATGATAGGGCAAAGGTCTCGGGCTTTGTTAAAATAGCAATAAATGGTGATAGTCATTGTTGCAAGGGTTAATATAATCTCGAGGTTACTCTAGTTAGTCAGTGGATAGAGGTAAACCACACATAGTTCTCTCTGTCCAGGGTGAATACCAAGATTTGGCTATATGAATTCTGAGGTGCTCAACTGAGCTCTGTAAGAGAACGGTGGCTGCTTGTAAATGCTCCTGGTGGACCTTGGGCTGAAGTTATACCTGAGCAGCGGCTTCTGGCTTGTCTAGTGAAGATTGGCCAAGACTAGGAAAGCTGAGATAAGCTCGTGGCTTTTGAGAACTGCAAAGGTAACTGCAAGTCTTTAAAATTACTGTGTTAAATAAATTAACAACTGTTTTGCAGGTTCGTCAACTTCAGTCTCTACTCTGCGGTAATGAAAAGCCCTCGCGACTCATCTGGACCTCTTCCAGCAATGCCAGGGAGTCTGCCTTCAGCCTTTCTGACTATCAGCATGCCAAGGGGCAGGAATCATACAGTTCCTCCAAATATGCTACTGACCTGACAAGTGTGGTTCTGAACAGGAAATTTAATAAGCAGGTGATGATGGGGTTTGCATGTCTGAAGAAACCTAATGAGCTCCTACTATTTATAATTATCATTACGTTGTTGTTACCTAGTTACATTTGTTCATAGCAATCTGATATGTTCCTTATGCACATGTAAGAACTAAACGTAGCTGAGGTTGAACTGGTGGTGTGGGTGGTGGAGAATCTGCCAGAGAGATTGGTTCTGGGGTTCTTGTCAGAAAAACTTTTGAAAGCAGAAGATTTTAGGAGCGGTCCCTAACTTGCAAGCTCTAGCTGTCTCTTTAGACCAAAGAATCGGTCTTAAAGAACAAAGAGCTGCTGCTCTTTTCAGGCGTACCTGCCTATCAGAACAGGGCTGCTGTCTCTCCTGATGGCTCTATACTGCTATTCAAGTTTGTCACACTAAGATGTATGAGCAACCTGCCTTCCCTGTCATGGGGGATTGCCGGATTTTGTTGGCGAGCTGCAGTCCTAGTCCAGTGATAGTGATTGCACTCTTCTGAAATACTTCAGGAGAAAATGGTTTAATCCTAGAAGGCTGAACTCTTATCTCTTAAAGGTGAAGTAGCCTTTGATTTGAGCGGGCTGTAATTTGTGGGGTGACTGCTGTTGCTGCTGAGCTGCATGTAGACTGCAACGTGAGGTTGTGATGTGTTGCGAGGCTGCGCCTTCTGTCTCATGGGCTTGCAACGGGCACGGATTTAACATGAACATCTCCAATTTGGACCTCTCAGAAATCATTACATCTAATCACTCTCTGGCTCTGGTAACTTCAGAGAGGAGAGCATCTGCTATTAACTGGTCTCTATACTCACTGTCATTTTCTTGCTGAGAAGTACTGGGAAGGAAGGAGTATGATCCATTCTTAAACTAACTGTTGTGTATTTTCACACTGTCTTGGTTTCTTCTCTGCAGGGTCTGTATTCCAGTGTTGTTTGTCCTGGTCTCGTTATGTCTAACATGACCTACAGAATTTTACCAGTTTTTCTGTGGAAGCTGCTAATGCCCATCATGTGGTTGGTAAGTGGATCTTCTGGCTGGTTTTGGGTTGCAATATACTTCACTGCAAATGATGTGCAGCGTGCTTCTGGCTCCTTGCTACCCATGCTGCTATACAGCTCTTCCTTCTGTTCCACGGGGCAGGCTGGTCCCTCTGCAAACCTTCCCTTTGGCGTCTTGGGGCCCTGGTTTCCAAGCTGAGTTTGGAGGTTTGGTGCTGGACAGCACTGTACGTAGAGCCAGGGTTCAGCCCTTCAGCCATAGCAGCGTCTGTCAAGGCTCTCTTTGGAAGGTTTGCCAGCCTGTTGTGGGCTTGTGAAACCCTATCGTTTTGGTGGCAGCAGAGCTCAGGACAAAACTTGGCCCATGCTTTGAAATGCTGTTCGTTTCTATAACAGACTGTATTTTTCCGTGTTCTTCTTTCCATCCCTCTAGGAGGCAGTGTCTCCTGCTCTCTTCTTTCTATCCCTCTGGAAAGCAAAGTTTGCTGCTTTCTATTGCCTCTTCCCCTGCTTCCCCAAAACTTTCCTTGCCTTTCTTCCTCTGGGCTTCAGCTTTTCAGGTTCACTACAGTTCTGTCCCTGCATGCAGGCTGCTTGCTCTGGGCCTTGATGCTCTTGCTGCAAGATTGCCCTTTCTGCTTAAGCGGCCCCAGCTGGCAGCAGCTGATCCTAACGGATCACATTTTTCCTGGCAGTGGAGAGGCAATGCCTTCTCACTTGTCCTCAACACTGGCAGTATTGCAGATCCTCTCTGCCTCCTGCCTGATGTGCTCTTGAGACCATTCAAGAAGAGGTGCCCGCAAGGCATGTGTGGCCCGTTGCCTCTTGCTTTGGGGGTGAGCTCTGTGTGGGGGCACGGAGCCAGGCTTGCTGATCTGGTGGGTGGCTCCAGAGACCAGAGTTTGTGTGATAAAGAGATGCTTTAATCATAAGTGTGCAGTGTTACCTGTAGTTAACTTTGAGAAACATTTTTACCTCTGGTAGATGATCTGGTGTGGCTGGGCTGCGGAGGGCTTGCCAAAGAAACCCTGGGCCAAAATACAGATTCTGTCATGTACTTCTTTTCCCCCTCAGATCCGCTTTTTTGCCAAAACTTACACTCTGACACCATATAACGGAGCAGAAGCTCATGTGAGTAGTTCACAACTTGATTTTAATATTCCTCCCTTCTGTGTAGCTCTTCCAGCGTCTGCTGGCTTGAACAAAGAGGCTGTCTGCCAGGCTGGTGGGTGGGTGCTGTATTTCCCCCCTGCACAGCTTACAGCAGTGAGTGCCGGGGGACCAGCGGTGACCAGGGCTGATCCAACAGGTGATGCTTTTTGCCCTTTATCAGGTGCCCATAAAATAAATGATTTTGGAAAAACACTATTCCTTCCCTCTTGGTCAGGGAGAATGCCGCTCTCCCCGTTGGCGGTCAAGCAGCCATAGACATGCGGGCAGAGGGGAGGGAGGTGGGTCATGCAGGGCACAGTGCGCACCAAGAACAGTAGTGAGCAAGTTCAGCCATGTGAACTGCTTTAGTGGTTTAGCACTGGGACACTGGTTTACTGTTGGCTCAGGTGGGTCACAGCTGAGGGGAGCCAGCTCAGAACTTCTCTAGATACCAAGTCTTCCCTGGCTTGGTAAAAGCCCCTGTGGTGTGTTCTCCTGTGGCATTGGCAGTCAGGTCCTTGACTGCAGGCTTGGTCGGGACAGTGTGTGCTAGACTTGGTACACGTTTGTGCTCTTCTTCCTAGGTGTGGCTGTTCAAACAGAAGCCAGAGTACCTGGATGCGCTTGTCAAATACCACAGCTGTACTTCTGGACTGGGGAAGAGCTATGTGGAGCCCAGAAAGGTAAACGGAATGACAGCCTTGTGCTGCCAGGGACTTGGCTATGGGTTTGCCATCTGCCTTGCGTGAAAGGGTTGGTGCCAAGGGTTGGTGCCAAGTCCTGTGGCTGGAGTGGAAACAAGATGCATGTTGAATGCTGACGTGGGGTTATCTGTGAGGTTTCCTAGAGTAACTCCTGGCTCAGGCTGGAGTGGAAGCAATGGTTGGAACAGGATGAGTGTGTAATGATGCTTCCCCAAAATATGTTCTGGCTTGTGCCCTGGTGATGGATGCCTTTAGTTGCCTCTCTGTGAATGTAGAAGCTCTGGAGATGCACCCTGCTATCCCCAGAGCTGCCCTCAAGCATCTGTGCTGGCTGCCACCGAGGTGGTGGTCTCACAGTTTTCTTATTGTCTTCCAGATTGATGTGGATGAAGAAACTGCTGAGAAATTTTACCAAAAGCTGTTGGAGCTGGAGAAGCAGACTCTAGAGAGATACAGTGATCTCCTAGATTAAGTAAAGCCAGTCCCAGGGGGATAACAGGCTCGTATCGGTAGATGGGCTTTCTTCATTCTGGTGCTGCTTGTGTTGCCTGCTGTTCTGCAGGCACATGGCTTCAGACCCCATCTTCCTTCTCGACAGAAGTGAACAGTTCCTGAAAATGGAAATGCGAAAACTGAAGAGAAATACTTAGTCTTTCTGGTATGGGATTTTTTTTCTGGCATAAAACTGGAGACCTAGAGTAGGTGGAGACTGTCTTAACATAGTTGCAAAGCAGTGTCTGGCAAAAGCAGGACTGAACTGTGCACAGTTTGGGAACAGCCTCAAAACACGTGGTTTAAATCTGGCTTAGGGCAGGAAAGGCAACAGTCTGGGACGCTGCCCTGCATCTTGGCTCTACCAGTCTTTCTAGACGGCTCAAACACATACCTGTGGCTGATCCTGAAGTACTTGAAGGCCCATCTTCAGTAGAGCTGTTCTTCATTTGTACACCAAAGCTGGGGCCGGTTCTCCAGATGTGCTCAATAAGATTGAACCTTACTGGAAGTCAGGCTCTGCACAGCATCTGAAGCCAAGCTTCTGAAGAGCTGGCCTGAGAAGCACACCCCTTGCCTCAACTGTGAGGACAGATGCCTTGCTGTCCCCTGGGTATGGGGCCATATATGTTGTAACCACAACTGTCTGGAAAGACTGAAGCTGTTGATGTTACCCTGGGCTCAGGGCTAGTCTGCTCCATTTGTAGCAAGAGTGAGAGGTTACCATGTTATTTTATCTATTTAACTGTCTTTTTATATACATTTACTGTACCAAACGTTCTTCCTGTTGTCTGTCTGGGGATCTTCACCAAGTACCTGGTGTACTTCAAGTGCTGCAATGAATAAATGACTGGAACTGACTTGTCCTTGCTGTAGTGGTGTCTTTACTCCAATAGCTGGCTGCTTTTGACTCGGAGGGCTGGAAGGGAGGTTGGTTTGTTGCCTTGCACAATAAGCCCGTGCATACCTGGGAACCGTGGTGTCTGTTCTCTCCTGCCGTAGGAGAGTTGTTAACCACCTCTTTGGGCTTACTTCTCGTGTTCCTCCTAGTTAATGAAAGACATGAGTGTCTTCTGAAGGCTTCTGTGTGGTTTTGTGTGTTGGGCGCCTGTGGGGTGTCTGGGAGTCTTTCCCAGCCTTAGGCATTTGGGAGATGTAGATGCCTGGTGCTTGCTCACCCTGATGCATCACAGAATTACTGATTTAATGCTCCCTAGTAAGGGAGTGTTACAGTGTGCCCAGGGGTTGGCTCAGGGGTCTGTGCAGAAGCACAGAGCTGGCATCTGGGAGAATCCAGGCTCTGCAGAGGCTCTTCATTGAGTCGGCTTGTAGGGATACAGATTTAAAGAATCTTGCTTCTATTTTTTTTTTTTCCTTCTTCCCACCCTCCATTGTTTTCGAGCATCTCTACAAAGAGGAGGGATACTGCTAGCAGTAGAAATAGCTCAGTCTTGAGTTGGGGCTGAGCAACACCTCTCAGCTCAGCCCTCGTGTGAATACCTGAGCTACCAGCGCTGGTGTGGGTGGGAACGCGCTCTGTTTTGGCCTGACGCTGGAACAGAACGAGAAGCTGGCCACTGTGGAGTGGTGCTTCCCTTGGCTATGGCTGTAGCTGTTGAGAGTTGTGAAGCAGGTTGGGGTGTACTTATGTGGACCTTTATTTAAATGCAATAAAATCTGTCCCAGCACTGGATCTGGGTGCTGCGTTCTGGAACCCGCTGGGGCCAGAGCCCCCCCCTTCTGGTGCTGTTTCTTCTCCACAGGGGCAGAGTCAGTGGCTGGCTGTCTCTTCAACTTGGTGTACTTGATTCCCCACAGCATCCTACAGCAGTATTTAGCTCCTTGGTCTGGAGGGTAATTAAGCATGTCTTTTTGATTCGTTTTCGATGAGCATCTTGAGCTTTGCTGGGCTTCTGCCCTGGGCTGTAGTAGGGATCATTCACCCCCTCCATCTTGAGGATTCCCCACCTACCCCAAAGCCAGAGGCACTCAGTCATTCCTTACCCTTGCTCTGACTCCTCTCTGATACTACCCCTGCCTCATTTTCTCTCTGGGTGAGATAAACAAAATAGCAAATGTTACTCAAAACAGTCTCTGCCACAACGCTTCGTGAAATGAGTGCGACTTACTGGGCGAAGGGAAGGACAGGGCTCTTACGCCGAGCTGATCACCTGTATTGTCCTGCACGGGCTGCATGCTGGCACTGTAGCTATGACAGTCCAAGGATTTGAATGCAGTAAGGTCTGGAGGTGCTAGAAGGGGTAGCTTTGAATAAGCTAGTATAGTTAGGAAAAATAAATGCTTTCTGGTACATGAGGTTTGTTTTTTTTCTAAAGCCTGGAATAAAGTGGCAAATTTCTAGGGTGGGCAGAGGTTGAAGACCACAGGTAAGACCTCTGAGGTTTTTTCTCGAGTGTGTGCCTGTGGGCTGAAGTTGGGTGTTTATCAGGGGAAGTTGTGCCTGATGGGATGGAGCGAGTGCTTTTTGCCTATGGAGCATGTAAAGACTGGTGAGGGGAGAGAACGTGTGATATACCACCACCAGTCCTTGAGTTATCCATGACGTTGGTGTCAAGTAGAGCTATGAACGGGTTTCTGGGCTCATCTTAAAGGTGCTCTGTAGCTCTCCTTTGAGGATTTGGGGCTCAGGGTTAAAGAAAATGTGTGTTTCTCTCCTGTTGCGTCTGAGCTCAGCCTGCTGCACGGTTTAGTTTCACCTTAGTTGCTATGAAGGCACCTCGTGCACTGTGATGCATGTTAGATCCTGGGAGATGCAAGTGTGAAATTCAGGACTTTTGGGGGATCTGCTGCGGCGTGTGGTTGTGGTTGGTGTGGATGCAAAGTGGCCTCTGGAGATCTCTAGCTCAGCTTCCTGCTTGAACTGTTACATGAAGAAGGAGCAAAAGGTGCTAAAGCACAAGCTGAGCCCTGGAGAGATGGGAGAACCTGGAAAGATGGGATAAAGCTTGTGGTTTCCCATGAGTTTGGTGCTGCATGGAGCTGGAGATGCACGGTCAGCCCAGGTGTCTCCAGAAGACTGCTCTTCAGTTGGAGGAGGTGTTCTAGTGTCCTACAGCACTTGTCACAGGATCCCACTGCTCTACAGGGGTTTCTGCCTGCTTTTGTGACCCCAGGTGTCATTGTCCATGTCCTTCTGTAGAAGAAAACTTCACTGTGCTCAATGTCACCTTCTGCTCCTCTCCATGTTGTGAGAAGCTGGATGTCTTTGCATCCAAAGGATGGGACTGTTCTGTGGGATGGGAACCGTAACCACCTCTCAAGTTTCATCTTTTGTCTTGAAAGCACAGGTAGGGCCTGGTGCCTTGAAATGGAGACTGCCCAAAGGGCAGGGGGTGGCTCAGTTGTTTGTTGCCCTCTGTGAACTTTGCCTGGTGAATCCGGCCCAAGGGGTGCTGTGCCACCTGGTTTGGCTGCCCACCACCCAGGTGACTGCAAGCAGAGCTGGCTGACACTCTGGAGCTGCCTGTCTGCGGGGAGGGATGGCTCCTCATGCCCTGCTCTTGGCTAACAGACACCAATGCATGGAGCTTAATCCCCCAGCTAATCCCTTTCGTCCGGCAGGCACATCCAGGCATGAAAGCAGTAACGGAGAAACAGCAACTGGGTCAAGCAGAGCAGGCAGGTACGTACATCTGTCAACCTCTTCCCAATGCGCTCCCGTCCCCTCGTCTTCGCTTGCTAAGGTAGTGGAGACACCGCTGATGCCACCGCACAAGTCGGGTGCCTCTGTTGAGGTCATGCACGTGGAGCTGTCAAGCCCTTTGTGCAATGAAAACAGGTCCTGTCCGGAGCACGGGGCCCCGTGGCGGAGCCCGGAGTGACGCAGGGCGGTGAGAAATGCCAGGCGTGGGATGGGGGAAGAGCCGGCAGCGGCAGCTGTGAGTCAGTGCCAAGACAGGAACTTTCTGTTTGCCATCTTCGGACATGGAGCTTTCCAGAGATGCTCTGGGGCACGTCTTGAGCGTGAAAACTTGTTGCGGTTGCTCTATGATGTCCTGCACAATCGGGCTGTGCAATCTAAAATCTAATCATCACGCCGAGTCACCGGTTTCTTATTTTCATGGGCAAACGTGTTGCCTTGCTCCAAACACAGTCTGAGTCCTCCATTGCTTTACAGCTCAGCTGGCTTTCAGCTATGTAAGGCACCGATAGTAGGAGCGTGGGTGGGAACTGCAGCCCAAGCCACAGCCAAGGGAGGAGAAAGCTTGAGAGGCAGGGAAGAGCCAAGGGGGATGTGGATCTGGGTGGGTTTTGCTGAGAATGGGCAAATTGTAAAGCCCCAGGAAGTTTTTTGCTGGGAGGGAGCTCTCGCACCTCCAGCCAGCCCTGCTCTGCGCAGGAACGGCCTCACGGCTGGACCAGGCAGCTCAGGGATGTGTCCAGGTGAGTTCTGAAGTCTCCAGGGATGAAGACCCCACAGACCCTCTGGGCCCTGTCCCGGGGCTGCTCCCACACACCAGCCCGCTTTGCAGCTTCCCAGGGGAGAGTAAGGCTGAATTACTTGAAGGGTGAGATGCAGGAGGCTCGGGGCACTCGTGTGCCACATGGCCAAGGAAATGGGAAAGCCCAAAGAGAGCCAAGACTGCCTGCAGGGTCAGGGAGGCTTTGCAGTGTTGCTTTGCAAAACAAGGAGCTGTGCCCAAAGGAGAAACCTCAAAGGGGAACCGGTGGATGAGTTCAGGAACAGCTTGTGAGAAGAATCAGAATGAGTAGTAAAGCCTTTATCTAGCTCATCAATAGATGCTCCTGTGTAAGAGCAGAGCTTGGAGAGGCTGTGGTGCTGTAATTAACATTTTTGGCATCAGTGCTCACTGAGAGGAGCCTGGGAAGGCTGCCCTGCCAGAAACCCTCTTGCAGATGCAAGGATTTGTATCAAACCAAAGTGCTTGCAGGGGAGACTACAGGGCAGGCGGATGAACGACCAGGGCTGGATGACATTTGTCTTGAGGCAAAGTAGCTGAACTGAACGCTCTGCATTCATTTCTCCCTTAAAACTGCCTCAAGCAAAGCAAACAGGAGGAGGTGGCTGGATACCCAGCCTGGGGTCAGGCTCTGCAAGGTCTTGCTGCGAGGCAGCGCAGATGCTAAACACTTACATAGCATCCTCTTTCTCGAAAAAGAAGCTACTAAAGACAAAGATGACCTCAGGGTGCACCGGGGAGGCACGGCTCCAGTCTTGCCCTGCTCTTCGTTTCTGTCTGGCTCAGCAGAAGCTTTGGTCCGTTCAGTTTGGTTCAGCGTGCATCTGCCTGCGGGAGTCGTGTCCCCTGGAAGAACCTGCGTCTGCTCCCCCAGGGCAGTGACAGCGGGAGGCACGTGGCAGCCTGGCAGGGAGGAGGCGGCAGGGTGTAGAGATGGCGCGTAGTGCCACCCCCAGCTGAGCCCTGCAGGCTGAACACAGTCCCGCCCTCAAGGGACAGCAGTGACCTCCGGGGTGGGGGATCTAGCCAGTCTGTACAAGTGGCTGTGTGGGACGGGGCTGAGAGGACAGCCATGATTTTCAGCATCATGTTCGGCTCTGGAGACCGAGGCACGCTTGCCCACAACTCAGGTACTCCCGAGATTCGCCTCCGAAGTAGCTCTGTGAGTCACTGTGGCCTGCAGCTCTCTGGGAAGCGCAAGGCAGGTGAAGCAATATCTCATGTCCTTGTCAGCTGAATAGACGGTGGCTCATGCCTGGTGAACCAGCAAAAGCCATATCTGCTGAGACGCTTTGGATAAGTCATTTCCAAGCAGCGGTGCGTGGAGGCTGCAGGGATGCTGCTCTATGCCTGCCAGCCCCGCAGAGCCCAGGGACACGTGCTGCATGGCCTCCAGGCACTGGTGATTTATTAATGGTCTTAAAATGCAGTAACACCACTCAGGAGTGGAGCAGACCCTCACACTACCTACCCACGCTCTACCTACCCAGCAGCTGCCACAGCTCGGGGGTCAGGGGAGCTGCATCACACCCCTGCCTTGAATTCCCCGGATACCTTTCAGCAGGTCATGGCTTCCTTGGCCTTGGGCAGATCTTGGGTTGACTCAAGCTCTTCCTGCTGTGCCCAGCAGTTCCCCAGCCAGCTCATGATAGGCATTCTTGTTTGGAGAGGGATGTGTTGTCACCTGGGTCTGGGCTGCGTGGATGGGAGTGGGCAGAAGATGCTGGGGGGACCACTTGGGTCCATGCGATAGCAGAGGTGTCGGGGAACCAGCTGTGAGGATGGCTCCATCTCTGGGCTAGCTGCCAGGCAGCAGCAGAGGTTGAGGTCAGTGAAGTTAGGGAGAGGAGGCCGTAGCATGCACGTTGCCTCATGTTGGCAGGGAACACCAGATCTAAGGTCACAGAAGTTGGATTGGCAGGGGCAATGGGCAGTTTGGGCATTTCTCTGTACACAGGCAGTGGTTAGTGTCTCCAGATGTTTTATTGTAGACTCACTGGAGTGTTGATGACAAGGGCTTCTTGCAGGTCCCTTGTCGGGGATGTCCCTCTTGGAGCAGGACTAGCACCAGCACTAATAATCCACCTCTCTGTTCCCTGCTGCTACAGGGCCCCATGGTGCTGGTCCTTGGGCTCTCCTGCTCTCCTTTCATGCCCTGAGTCATGAGGCTTTTGGATCCAGGGGTCTTATGTGCTGGCCTTGCAGTTTGCATCTAAGGTAAGAGATCTGATCTCATGCCCAAACACCTCCTGCAAGGTGGGTTCTCTCCGAGGGGGAAGGTGTGCCAGGGTAGCGGAAAACCCGGGGTGCCTGGCAATGGGGACATCCGTGATGGAGCTCCCTGCCCTGCATAGGGTGCATGCCTATGGGGGACCTTTTGGGGACCCCTCCGACATTTGCAGAGCGGGACTTGCAGAAGTCAATAGAGGTTCCCCTGGTTGTGGGGGGACCTGGCCTGTCACATGAGCAGCACCCAGTTTGTCTCCCACAGCAGACATCGGGACTGAACTTTTGCCTTGCCGAAATCCAGCCCTTGGGCCGGTGAACCGCT
>NW_009219156.1:12400-16230 GCF_000690835.1 Fulmarus glacialis
CGCCTCTGCCCACAGGCCGGGGACCTGCCTCAGTCCCACGGGCACCAGCGGCTTCCTCCCACTCACGTGGCGATGGCCCTTGGCATTTCCTTCATCAAGAAAGCCCTCAGCAGGTTTGGTGGCTCTTGCCAGAGTCCCTGGCACGGGTGTTTAATGAGAAGAGGCCACGAGGCTGGGACATCTCCCGCAGGAGATCGCTCCTTGGTGTGCACGGTCATTTTCCAGCCTGAGAGGCTGAGAACTGGGTCCGGCCTTTGCTCTCCTCTCTTTTCCCAAACGCAGGGACAACACTGTTAGGGTGTTGCAGAGCGAGGATGTTGGTGAGGATGTAGGAGAGAAGGGTGAGCATGCAGTCATGACGGTGGGATGGATGTGTCTTCCCAAACGTCCGTTGGGTTCCCCATGAGCCCGCAGGATCCTCAGTGAGTCGTGGGCACCGACCACGGTGGAGCGAGCTGCTGTTGTCATCCCAGGACAAACAGGGAGCGTGTTGGGACCGGTTTGGTGGCGCTGGGGCCGGTTCCATCTCCAGGTGTCCTGCCAGGGGCACCTCACTGGTGGGTGCTGCTGCCACGTGGTGGCTGTGTCCTGGAGAGACCTGCTCTGGCACATCCACCCTACCTGTTCCATCACCTGCCCTGAATGCTGCAGATTGGGCTGATGCTCGCTGCTCACTGCCTGACGAGCTGAGCTTTGTAATTAGTTGCAACAGGACCTGCCAAACTCCTCATGACCCAGACCTCTGCCAGGGACAAGTCATGTCTTTATCAACCCTTGCTAATCCCCATTTTCTCCCCACCTTTTCCTCTTGACTGTGCCCACGTCTCCCTCTCTGAGGTGCTCAGCGGTGACATGATTGCTGCAGAACAAAGGTCAGCCTTTGCATTGTTTAGCAGAGCACCGGTATGTGAGCTGTGGGTCCAACCACAGCATCCTGGACACTACAAAAGTGCTGCTTGGAACAGGACAGGCAGTCCATCCTGGATCTTACCCATGCTCGTTTGCCAGTGTTGCCAAATGCTGACCACCAGCAGCTTCAGCGGGGGCTGGCCGGGGTGTGCAAAGCTCTGCCCACGTTTTCCTGCACAGCCCAGGTCCCCTGACCTCTCAGGTCCACAGTTCAGCTCAGGAGAGAGCAGAGCAGGGTATTAATGAGAGGCACATCCCAAGGTGGGTGCCAGAGAGGCTGGGAGTTATGCAGGAGAGCCAGGCTGGTTTCCCCAGAGCCAAAAGAACTGAAGCCAAACAGTCCTCAGAGACTCCCTTTTGTCCAAGTTGGAGGTTTCTGCAGAAAATTCTAGTGGAGTTTTCTGTCTGGGAGATCGAAACAGAAGGTTTCACCTCCTTGCTTCGCACAGGTGTGAGCGGCACCGTGACCCCCCCTGAGCCCCTGCTTCCCCTGCGGGCCCTGCTTGTCCCCAGCCCCTGTCTTTGCAGGGCTGCTCTGCGCGCAGCTGGGTCAGCCCGGAGGCAGAGGAGCCGGGGAGGGGAGCCGGGGGAGGTGGGAAGGTGTGAGCCCAAGGTGCTACGGCCGCATGGAGATATATCTGTCCTTCTGACCCAGCTTGTTAAATCACAGCTTTTGTCTACAGATCACTCATTTTGTGTCTTCAGCTGAATGCTCATCTCTAGAGGTGCCGCTTTTTGTGACCGCGCTGGGGTTCAGTGAGAGCTCGTGCGATGCGCACGGGCGCAGACGGGTGCTCATGCAGCCTCCGTGCGAAGGGCGGTGTGAGCACACGTGTGCGGTGCCTGGGGGTGCCGCTGCTGCGGTGAATCCCCTGCACATCCCTTCCTATCCTACTGCCACCAAGGGTGGGATGTGCCGTTCAGCTCCGGGTGGCCCAGAAGTCAAGGGGCAGCTCACGTATCCCTTCGTGTCCCGGTACTGATGGAGCGGCCAGGGCAGTGTGTGGGTGTGCTGGAAGCGTGCCGATGCGGCAGGGCATTGGCGTTGGCTGAGTGGCCTCAAAACCCAGGGACGGTCTTGCACAGCCACACGCAGCGGAGAGGGCATGTTGTGCTGCTGTGATGTGCGTGCTCAAGGGGATTTGTATTTTGAAACACAGCAAGGTGCAACCTCGCCTTGATCACAGGGGCTCAGCCAGGTTTAATTACAGTGTGCAGTGGGGATAGATACAAACAGCTGGCATCTCAGGGAGGCAGGATGTGTACAGCTGCATCCCTGCGCCGAGGAAGAAGGCGGGTATGAGTTGAGGGACAATACTCCTCTCTGGCTTTTTTGTCGTCTTTTGTGCTGCTTAAAGATGGGCTCCTAGCCAGACCTGTTTTCCCAGCCATGCCACGCATGGGGTAACCATGGAGGGGGGTCGCATGGATGAAGAGTAAGCTGCAGGGTCTCCGACGCTGCTGCCGGAGCCGTGCTGCCTGCACCCTGCAGGTACCAGCGCTGGCACAAGACAGGCACCCACGGTGTGCAGGAAACCCCAGGCGGGTCCAAAAAGTCCCTGACAGTGGTGTCTGCTCCCAGTGGGAAACTGCCAGGCCCCAGGGTCTGGCACTGCTTGGTGAATGGGAATAGTCAGGAAGCCATGAATTTCTGCATAATATGCTTATAAGGCAGAACTTGTATGAAGTACCTCTTTTCTCATCCTACAGTAATCCGTCCTGAGCTTTGTACTCAGTGCCTTTATACTCAGCTCAGCCTGGTGCAAGTTCTCTTAAACCCAGCTTTAAGCTGCTCTCATAAGCTCTTACCAGGTCGAACAGACCTACCTAGGAAGCCTGGGGCTCATCCCAGCCAGATAGCCCATCTGACACAGCACAACATTCCTGGCCTGCTCCACGTTTTAAAAACCACTCTTTTAAAGTTTTATTGTTATTATTTTTAAGATATATTTTTAAATACATCTCCTGTTCTGGCTTGGACAGACCTTCTCTGTCTGCCCTGGGCTTGCTGAAGGAGGGATGCTGAAAGGTCAGGCTTGATGCAGTCGTGCCTCCTGCAGGTGACACGGGTTGGACAGCCTCAGAAAGGCATGGTTTCTGGGGCATGTGCCTGTTCACCCAGGTCTCGTTTGAGTCACAGGCATAAACACAAGTGTCACTGCTGAGGTCAGTAGGGAAACCTCTCAAATTGCTGTGCGACTCAGGGTCACGTCATGAGCTTTCCTGTCTAGTCACGTTGCTCCATGAGATGGATTTCCTCCTTCAGCGGATGGAGGTAGGAGGGAGCTTCCCTCACCCTAGGCACCTGCAGCAAAGCTGCGTGGCGGAGCTGATGCACGAGGGGCTGTCACTCCTTGCTGCGGCCCCTCGCCAGGCTGTGTGGCCTCCTGCCATGCAACCATGTGCCGTCCCCAGGTCAGTGGCATCTGGTAAGTCCACCTCTCACTTCAAATGCTCAGATGTCTCTCTGCCGGCCTTTGGCAGCTACAGAAGCATTGTCTTCATGAGATCCTGGCTGCTGTTGGCAGCAGGCACTGAGCTGTAGACCCCAGGGACATGATGGCATACTCCACCAGCCTCTTTCTATACGTGAGCTCTGGAAGGCACAGCTGGACTAGCTTATAGCGCCTTGCAAAATCCAGCATGGGAATGCTTACAAGGAGACCTGCCTTCTGCAACTTTGGTCTCTCTCAACAGGATGTGGTGTTGGTACCTGAGGCCACGGGACCAAAAGCCACAGGAGCTGAGGCCACAGGGAAGTGCTGGGAAGAGCTACGGCATGTACCAGGAGTGTGCAAGGATCAACCACAGCCTCTAGCTCACCTTGCTCACCTCCGGGCCAGACAACAAGGAAGATGATGTGTCCCACTGAGGATGCTAGGTATCTCTCGGCTTTTGGCCCTAAGTTAGCTGGGGTATGT
>NW_009219156.1:16775-17116 GCF_000690835.1 Fulmarus glacialis
TATACAAGACTGGGAGGAGTGGCTGACACGCCAGAGAGTTGTGCTGCCAACCAGAGACAGGCTGGAGAAATGGGCTGGCAGGGACCTCATGCAGTTCAACACAGGGAAGTGCAAAGTCCTGCACCAGGGGAGGAATGACCCCATGCACCAGTACACCCTGGGGCCGCCCAGCTGGAAAACAGCTTGGCAGAAAATGCCCTGAGGGTACTGGTGGACACCAAGTTGAATGTGAGCCGGCAACCTGCCTTTGCAGCAAGGGCGGCTAATGGTGTCTTGGGGTGCATTAGGAAGAGTGCTGCCAGCGGGTGGGGTAAGGTGATCCTTCCCCTCTGCTCAGCGCT
>NW_009219156.1:17229-17521 GCF_000690835.1 Fulmarus glacialis
TTCCGGGCTGCCCAGTACAAGAGAGAGTGCTGGAGAGAGTCCAGCAGCGGGGCTGGAAGATGATGAAGGGACTGGAGCACCTCTCCTGCAAGGAAGGGCTGAGCGAGCCTGGGCTGTTCAGCCTGGAGAAGGCTCGGGGAGGGTGTCAGGCAAGCCAGCGCTGGCTCTCTGCCCCCAGTATGAAGCGTTGTAATTGCAAAGGATTTTAACGAGTGTCAGCCCCAAGCACCCGGTTTGTCTCAGCCGGGCGGTGCGCGGGGCTGCGGTGCCACGCGGGGGTGCTGCGCCCCCG
>NW_009219157.1:0-238 GCF_000690835.1 Fulmarus glacialis
CCCCCGCCCCCCCCCCCCCCCCCGCCCCCCCCCCCAGCCGCTCTTACTTGATCTTGCGGTCGAGGTGCTGGTGCAGGGAGGGGTCGAGGATGGGCTCACGCTCCGAGAGCGCCCGGGGCCGCACCGGGGAGCCCAGGGGGGCCTGCGGTGATGGGGAGCAAAGAGATGAGGCTGCGGGGTGAAGCGGGGCGCAGGGCGGCACCCCCAGGACGCGGTACCCCCAGGACGGCGGGGGCCC
>NW_009219158.1:0-279 GCF_000690835.1 Fulmarus glacialis
GGAGCCGCGGGGGAGCACAGCCCCCAGCTCCCAGAGGGGGGTCCCAGCAGAGAAACCCCCGAAGCCCCTTCCAGCCAGGATCCTCCCACACGTGCGTAGCTGGGGGTTTGTGGTCCCGCTCAGGGCTGCGGCTCAGGGGGCTGCCCCAGGTCCGAGAAAAAAAAAGGGGTTTTTCCCGGGAAGCTGGTGTAGGCTGTGCCCATGGAAAATCCGGGGGCCGTGCAGCGCAGAGAGAAGCCTCTCCTAAGTAAGTGCTACAGCCCAGTTTCCATGAGAAGA
>NW_009219158.1:312-1132 GCF_000690835.1 Fulmarus glacialis
GGGGACGGCGATGGGGGGGAAGAGTCTCTTGGAATTCCTCCCCGCCCCAGGTCAATGCGCTGCTGGCCCCGGGAGCCCGGGCACCCCAGCCCAGCCGGGGGTGCAGCTTTTCTCGAGGGGTGCCGGGGCTTTCCCCGTGCGGGGGGTAGCGCAGACCCACAGCCCGCGCTGCTTCGCGTGTTTTGCCTTAAGAGCCCGGAGGAGGGGAGAGGAGTGGAAATGAGGATGGGGACAGTGACCCAAGCGGCTGGTGTGGCCTCTCCTCCCCCGCACGGGCCCCTCGCGGTGGTGGGAAGGCCGGGCTTGTGTGCAGGGCTGATTTCTGACACCGAAAGGGTGGGCTTTATTGGTGTCCTTATTATTAACGTGGCAAAATACTTATTTCCTGACCAACCTGGAACGATTTGAGCCTTACGAGGCACTTGGGAACCTCCTTTTGTTTCCTGGGTTGCATTTTGGTTACTGGGTAAAGGAAAGCGTCACAACTATTCTAATTCTTATTCTAATTCTTATTCCTTCTAGACTTGGGCTATCAGTGTCAAAAATGACGCCATAAATGAGATTTAGAGTCTCAGTCCTGTCCCTTGTACGTGACTAGACGGGGGGGACCCCTCCCCTGCCCCCCACTTGGGCTAGTCAAAAATGACGCCATAAATGAGATTTAGAGTCTCAGTCCTGTCCCTTGTACGTGACTAGACGGGGGGGACCCCTCCCCTGCCCCCCGCTGCGGTGTCACCGTGAGCTGCTGCTGGTGGCGGCGGGTTTATTTCCCGTGATTTTCCCGCTCGGGTGCTGCTGACCCTGCGGCCTCCTGGGCCCC
>NW_009219159.1:0-1694 GCF_000690835.1 Fulmarus glacialis
ATTGGCTCTCGAAGTTGTGGGGCTGGCTCTCGATGTTGTGTGATGTAATACCTCACTTGCAGCGTCTGTTCCCTGTTGTGCTGTTTTCACCACTTAGAGCTGGGTCAACGTCATTTTCCTGCACTGTGTAACACTGTTTTATGAGATGATAAAATTATCGGTCGTGAGACTAATCTGGTATTTGTACTCGGTATTGCCATCCTCTCTGTACCTCGGGAGCCACCTCTCGGAAACTATTAATAATTACACTTTTTACCTTTTCTCCTCGGAGAACCAATTTATGGGGGAGAAGCGGGGGGGGAGACCTTGCGCCACTTCTTGGGACACTTTCCCCCACTCCTTCACCTTCCCCTTCTCCTCCAGGCTAGTTAGAACAGCTCTTGAGAATTTTTAATATCCTTGGGATGTTCAAACCAGCGTGTTCCTATTGCTACGTTTCCTGCATGTGGTCCAGGTCTGTTTAGGGTTAAACAACTATTTAAGAATACCACCCAGAGATCTGCCCCCACGACAGGCACGACAGCTACTCCAACCCACCAGAGAAAACTGCTGAAATCAGTGGATGTGACAGATCGCAGCGTGAGGAGCATCAAAACTCAGAGCTGGTGCGCAAGGTGCAGCTGGGTTTCCCGGTAGCTGAGGCGGGGGGGTGAAATGAGAAACAACTGAACTTCTCGGATAACGGTGGGGAGCACTGGGGACCTCTTGGGGAGCAGATTTGCAAGGCCAGTATGGGCTAAGTAAAACCAGATCGGCAGTACCAGCTAAAGCTGAGATTGCCTAGGTGATGGCACCAGGAATACTAAATTTGGGGATGGATGTAGCAAAACGAGGACCAATGGGGGAAAAGTAATTGCAGGCATGTTTATTTGGAAGGAGACAGGTAGAGAACGGGAGGGTCAAGAAACGGGAAAAGGGCTGGCAAGGTCAGCACCGGGCTAACCACGGCGTAGGGGTTGGATGTGCTTTGGCAGGGGGGAGGCACGGGCTGGGAGTTTTCCCTGGCTGGCAGGGAGCACGCGGACGGGGCTGGTGGAGCCGACGGGTATCACCGTGTTGGTGCTCTGGACCGATGACATCTGCATCCACCCACCTTTTCTTAGTGCTTTACACACAGCTGTCCTGTCCAGCACCCATCTCGCTCTGGTTTTGGTGGTCCATGGGAGTGAGACAGGGCCAGCCGCGCTCGGCAGGGCAGGAAAGCTTTCCCCAGTGCTCTGGGGCAGAGCTCAAACCTTCCCAAGTCTCTCATCGCTCTGCTCTTCAGTCTAGAGCATGAAACTTGGTCCCCAGGTGCTCCTCTGATCCCAGGAGCATCTCTCCTTTAAACTGAAATTCCCTTCGCAGAAAGCTTGTGGGACATGGATGATGCCAGCCCACATCTGCCTTGGTGGAGGAAAAGCTACGTGTCGTGGGACAAGCGTTTCAGAGCCCGCTTGAGCCGCTGGCCATCGCTAGAGACAGGCTGGAGGATGGGTTCACCCTCTGCTCTGCTCAGGGAGCTGGGCTCCTCTCCAGGGGCAGGATGGAAGATGATTGGGACGGGGTCGGATCTTCTGGCCTCAGGGCATGGAAATGACCTGGGACATCCCCTGTAATTTGTATTACTGCAAGAACTGAAATAGGAAACCCCTCCTAGAAGCGGAGTCTGGTGGGTTATTCTCCCCGGTTTGGCCTGGCAATCAAGCTCAACG
>NW_009219160.1:0-650 GCF_000690835.1 Fulmarus glacialis
CAACTCAGAGTAACTATACTGTAGAAATATGTACCGGATTTCTCACCTGTTTAACTGCATCCAGTAACCGTTCTAGAAGAAACTGTCTTTTAGTGTCATTGTTCTGTGAACCTGAAATTCAACAAAATTATATAAATAATTTTAAAATAAATAGTTTTTTAAGAAAAATACATTCAGGCCAACACCAGGGCCCTGAAAACTTTCTTCCCATGCCAATTATTCCATTAAATTTATTAATGTATTTTCTCTAAGTAAAATTATGCAGTATAAGTCTGTTTTGAGGCTTCAAGTAGCATTTCTCTAATATGCAGGAATACTGTTTGAAATATCATCTAGAGTCATATTTTAGTAAGATTTTGGTTTCGTGATATAAGGTATATTGCAGCAATACCAAATATAGTATAATTGTGCACAATCAGCACAGCTTGTCCTTAGCTTCTTAGCACAACCACCTGTGGGGCCATACTGCAAGCCTGGAACTGACCTAGTTTAACATTTTTTAATTTTTTTTTTTTAATTTCTTTTTTGGTTGGTTGGATTAGGTGTATGATGGAGCCCGCACTGCAACCCCGTAAATGTTCATACTGGGACAACTACCAGGGTAGTATATCATCATAGCACAAGAAAAGAATGGAAAATGAGAGAGAGTC
>NW_009219160.1:698-5752 GCF_000690835.1 Fulmarus glacialis
TGAACAGAGAGCAATTGTTACAATAAATCCCTTTAAAATTTAACTACCACATAGCTCTTCCTGATTAACACCTATAAAATCTAGTTTGTTACTATACAAACAACTACACAAGACAATCTTTAACTTCCCAATCATTTCAACAACAAATAGCATAATAGTTTGCTTGTCAGAATATGCTTTATAAACTCGCGTGAATATGTGTAAAGTTTATTGTTTAATTAACCTACATCACTTCTATCATTTCTTTATTCTGAACTTATCCTTCAAAAACCTCTGTGACCTCTCTGGAATTAAAGTCATTCTATTCTTCTTCTCTCAAAGAACATACAACTAAAATATGCATAGACTGAAAGCCAATTATCAAAACTCTGCATGAACAAGTTCCTCCAGATACTGAAAATCAAACACCACACAATAAGCCCTCTAGTAAATAGAGACGACATCAAAGATATGTGTCTCTTCCTCTTGCTGTCCAACACGGCAAGGTCCCAATCCCAGAATTTCCTATCTTCATAACCCCATTCAAAGTAGCTTGCTCCTAAACCAGCAGGAGGGGACAGAATTTGTCCCACTGAAATTATTCTGCCTTTGTTTCGTCTTAAATATGAGATTAGGAGAAGAAAAACCCCACAGTAAGTCTATAATACACAACGCCAGAATAAAGAAAACAATAGGAAAAACGTGCAAATGTAGCTGCTAGCTAAGCAAGCTTCACAATGCTTATTTAGTCAATTACAGTGGATTTTCAAGAAGTTATACTTCCGATTTTGAACTCTGACTCAAACTGTGTAGACATGTGATACATGAGGTTTGGTTCTGCTAGTCAAATACTCCGATGCGTGCAAACTCAGGTGAAGATGCAAACAATTTTCAACACTAGGAAAGGACTCTAGAAACAAACCCCATACCAAGTAGGTGTTAACTTCCAAACGACTATGCCAGTTATGCCACTGTGAAGATAAGGTTAAATTCATATAATCCCTACTACTCCACTTTGTGGTCCTTCAGAAATTACAATTTTATTAAATTATATTCAGTGTTCTTACCATGCATGCATTGCCAAAAATGGAGACACATGTCTATGCATCTAAATGCCTTATAATAAATCACGTAACTGTAAAATACGGAAAACAATTAAATTCCAACTTTCAGTACAACCTCTTATGTACAGTAACATTGAATATACACAAACCTGCAGATTTTCTCTACTGTTTCAAAACTCATTACTTCTACAGTCTTACGCTATCCACAATCCTGTGAGAATAGGCATAATGCAACATTTCACTTTATATTAACAGTTTGAGACTACTTCAGAACAAATGCATGTAATTAATAATTTTGTGACATAAAAAGCATCTATCAAATGAAAATACTAAGTATGTGGGCTAAGTTTGTCTTCCAAATGCAATACATGTTAACTTTTTAATTCACATCTCTTTGGCATCTTTGTATCTATTTGGTAACACAGAAACGGTTTGCAACTAGTTACCAGACTGTGGACAACATAAAAAATGCATAAATACAGAAAACCTACAGATGATCACTATGCTAATTGATGTTCTAAAAGACTAAAGCATGTGATATCAAACAGCCTTAAATTTACACCGAGTGCAGTGTAATGTGTAGTTTGTCTTTATTCTACTTGTAAATTTGTACTAATAACAATTATGACTACACGTGATTATAAACAGTAATTTCCATAAGCAGTTCAGATCACCTTCACCACTAATAGGGCTATGAGGCCACATAATGTCTATACCGAGGGCTGGCCGAGGTTTCTGCTCAATGAATGTCTTCAGAATTCTTCTATTGCTGTGCTTCACATAGAAATTTTGCAGGTAGAAGAAAAAGAATATTCACAAAGTCTAAGATTTTTTAAAAATTGCAAGATTGTGTGTTTTTTCAAGCAGAGGATATATTTTTCTTTGTAATAAGCGTAGAAAATGTAGTACTATTTAGCAATGTTTTTGTTTCAAATAGATGGAAGATAAAAATAAATCTCTACCAACTCTATTGAAGATTTTGCTCTTTTATAGCCTTCATTTTCTAAACTAAGTCTTTAAAAAAAAAAAAAGGCATATTTTCAGACAAGAGCACCAATTAAGTGTGATCAACTCTAGTTGATTTAAAAACTAATAAAGTATTACAAACTGACCAAAATACCCTTCTACTGATTCAGAATAGTGGTAAAAACTGCAGTAACACATATACAAATACAAAACATAGAATGCATAAAAACAGCATTACTCAGAAAAAAGGCTATATTTAGACTATTGCAATAAAAAAGGAAGTTCATACACGAGTCTAAAAATAATTGTGAAAACATAAGTATAAGGTTGCAAAAACTAAGAAACTTAAAGAGACTCCTCCCATCAACGTCTACTCAGTCAAAAAGGATTAAAAATAGGCTCAGGTACTGCACCTGCCTCTGTAGCCCTTGTCATTTTTTGTTGTTCGTGGTCATGATTTCCTATTTTTAAAACAAACTTCTCTCCATACCCTGACAGAAATATCTACACCTACAGCAGAAGAAAACTGAATATGCAAGTAAAGGAAAAAAGGATTTTCATCCAATTCTTTACAGGTACAGCTCTCTTCAGCACCACATGTAGTACACAGGTTTAAAAAAAAAAAAATATCTCAGATTGCTCTTACACACTTCTTGAAGTCTTGTATGTAAAATTTCAGACTGCAATTCCTTTTGCTTGCTCTAGTACAGGATCTGAGGCTACAAGTTTAAGATGAAAGAAACACAGACCTAAGTTAAATACTACCTTGTACTACATTATTATGATTCTACAGCCTCATCCTGAATTAGTAGCATTTTTAAATGTTTTTTGAAACTGTCATTAAACAAGTGACAACACCCTTAATTCTTGACAAGCACACAAATCTAGTATCCTTGTGTTACTTCCCTTTAAAGTTTAGCCTATTCAACACTGTCCAATAAAATACGAGTTTGTAATTAGTAAGCAGCATTAGTAATATTAAAGTATTGCTCAAATCAACAGGAAGTTACCTTCACATCTACTAGAAATATACTGTAGCTAAAAAAATATACGTTAAAAATAATTATAGCCGAGTTCTTCCATCTATATTTTAGGAACAGCCCTTTTACTTTTAAGGGCTAAAATTGGGGAGGGAAATAACTGTAGACAGTGCTGTTACAGCTGCTAACAAAAGGACATGGTTAAATTTGATGATGTTAACATCAGCTATCTCCTTTATCTGAAACAAGCATGATAATGATACACATTTCCCTACCCTGATCTGTTCCACTTAAATTATTCTGGAAAAATACTGTACAGTATTGTGTAACAACAATGTTTGGCAAAGTGCAAAATTAGTGTTCTTTTCATTACCTTGCTGTCTTATCGAAATTGTTGGAAAAGTCATATAGGTCTTGGCAAGGGCTACACGTGGGTAGGTTAGCCATGCAGTTGAACTACTAGCCTTAATGTCACCTTAGGCATTATTCTATTTTAAGTAATTAAATGTTTTCTCTCCTCATAAACCTGTATCTCTTCATTGTTTAAAAAAAAAAAAAAAAAAGAAAAAGATTAAAGGTATTAAAAACAACTACATGATAAGGCTTTATGCCACAAGAGGTGCCACCTTGCCTTTTGTATCACAAAATTCAAATAGAGCTCCCAAAGATGATTCTCCTAGGAAGATTTAGGCTCTGATTTGCACAAATTTGCACAAGGCTAGTCTCAGCCTGAATTCATCATTGAAGGGCTGAGGTTTTCCATATGAAAATGCTGACTCTTAAAAACTTCAGAATTAGAATTTAATCTATATTGTGTCAAGATCAGAAACTTTTGAGAAACTCCCTTTTTCCATGGTTTGAAAGATTCGATGGCTACTTGCATTTTTCACAATGCTAATTAACAGTTTTCCCCGCAATCTTTTTTTACCCTCATCTCTTCTTCCATAAAATTTTTTTCTTTTCTTCTTACCACAAAGGTGAGAACAAAACAGAGAAAAATACAACTGAAGTGTTTTCATTTTTGGTTTCATTTTCAGAAATGACTGCTATCCGTAAAACACGTAGCATTTAGTTACTCCAGCTAACTCTTCAATTTTTTCTTACTATCTTTGGCAACAGATCTCACTATGTTTTAAATCAGGGTGGGAGAAAAACATACTATCTAATTTTCAGGTGCGGAGTGTTGTCTGCAACTTCCATTACTGAAGTTGTATAAGCAGACTCACGAAAGAATTTGCTAAAGCACCTCCCTTCTTAAAAAAAAAACCAAACAAACCCTTGACAGTGTGTTTTAAGACATACTAAGTGCCACTTACCCTTTATATTTACAGGAAAAATCTATTAAAATTTCTTCCTCCATCCTACCAAATAACTCTTCATGCTGGCCCGCTCAAGTGGCTATGCTTCCTCCAGTCCTAAAGTTTATGGGTCTCAATTCTCATGCAAAGCTTTTAAATATTTCCCCCTCACAAACACCTCAAAAACCTCAGGATTTAGCACACCCACACACATTGCTTCACTGTAACACGGAGGCCAGAAATGAACACATCCACAACCGACACATCCTCATCAGGACCAAGTTAGAGACACAGCAACGATACACCCTAAATACTGGAAGGGACCACTTTTTCCACTAGTCATTCTCACCTCTCTCACCAACTGCATGTTAGTAAGTTCGTATTTTTTTTTTATTATTATTTTCTCTTGGTCATTTGTTTTCTCAGAAGTATTTCCTGTGATTTTGCACAGTTGAGGCAATGGAGATCCCCCAGACCAGCATCACTTGTGCTGTGAGCCAGTGTCACGCTCAAGGGCAGGCTTTAAGATTTAAAACGAGGTAAAACACCACTTCTGGGGGGCTCTGGGAGCCAGAAGGAGCGGGGTGTGGTGATGCAGGCAAGGGCTGAGCCCTACCCCGCACTGCGGGGCCAGAGAGACCGAAGTCTCCTGTACCTCACCACGCCACAGCCCCCAGCTCCACCGGCAAGAAGCAAGGGGGGAGAAAGGGGCCTCGGCCGGCGGGGGACAGGGCCACGCCTGACCGAGCAGGCAGCGGAGCTGCAGG
>NW_009219161.1:0-1719 GCF_000690835.1 Fulmarus glacialis
TATTATTATTATAAGATTCCATACTGTCCTAGGCCTAGATCAACATGACAGAGAGGACAGTCTGCCAAGTTTCAAAGAAGCTGGCTCATTCCTTGGAGATGACCACATTGTCTGAACTCACTACTTCATGGAGCGTACATTGAAGAGGTACCTCTTGGAGACCCCAGTGTGGATAGCTATGTCACAAGAACATAACCCTTACCTTTTTCCTGAATTTAAAATGTAAATTTCAAATTTCACTGTTTCTTCCTTAGGAGATCACATTTCCAAGAAACACATACCAATTTGTTGTGTATCATCTCATCTGCACCATCAAAAATGTTTTTCAGACAAACATAGACTGTAAATGTCATGGTACAAAGCTGTTACAACCAAAGTTGTATCATTAAACTGTATCATATTATTGAAAATGAAAAAGCTATAAATAAAAACAAAGGAAAGGTATACACATTTACTTCCATCTAAAAAAGCAACAGCTAATTTTGATAGTGGTCTCAGTGAAAACAAAAGAGCTGTAGGGAAAAAAATATTCAGCTGCATACTTGATAGTCTGAAGACCCAAAGTATACACGTCAGAACAATTTCAAATCTTGTGTTGCATCATTAGTGAAAAAACAATAACTAGTTTCCCGTATGACTGATTTTCTTGAGTCACAAACAAATAAGCCACTTCCATTACATACAATGTGTTAGGTAACCTATTCACCTATTGGTGAATATTGGTGCTAAAAGTGCATTCAAATAGTTTTGTGGCAAAATTTCTCTCTCTACTGCCTATAAATGTGTAGTGACATTGACCCTATTTCCTCTGGAACTGCAATAAAAATGGCTGAGAATATAAAACTTTTGGTCTGTGTCATAATAACATTATTCATTCTTTTGCCTTACTTTGATGTTAACTGGATGTCTTGTATTCAGAAAAGTTGAACACCCAATAGTCTTCCCAGTTGACTCAGCCCTGGGGTACATCTATGAAGAGGCATTATCAATGTTATCCATAAGAAGCAGAATGTCTTCTAGCAATGGTACGTGATATGCAAACAATTGGCACTCAAGAAAATGGTTTAGTGATGGACTCAGCAGTGTTAGTTTTACGGTTGGACTTGATCATCTTAGTTTTTTCCAACCTAAATGATTATATGAGTTTATGATTCTATGATTCTATGATGATTCTATGAATTGTTGTTATCTACAAATTAAATATGATTAAACAAAGAGGACAACTATGAAAGTAAAAAAAACAAGATCTGATTCTCTGTCCTTGTCTGTTTCCTTTCTTTTTTTCTCCCTCTTCCTTATCACTTTCTTTCTAACTTTCTTTGTCTTTTCCCTATTTTTCTTTTATGTCCTTTTCTTTCACCTTGCAGTTTTTCATTTCTTAGATGAAGTGATTTCTTTGCTGGGTAATGGAAGTAGTATGTCTTTTGTCAGAATCATTATATATAATTAATATAATGATATGTAGTGACATGTCATATATATTGTTGAACTAAATAACAATTAATAGCTGGAGGAAAGCTTTGAAAACCATCTCATATGAAAAGTTTCTAGGATTATTTCTTTTAAAGGATTTTCATGAACCATCAGTTACTTTTAGTGCAAGGTTATAGAGTTAATGGTACAATTAAGTCATTTGAAGCCATGGAGTAGAATGTGAAATGTCTTTCTCAAATTTTATTATAGAGAACATATATAACAGGCTGTATTGGCAGTCCTGCT
>NW_009219161.1:1750-47928 GCF_000690835.1 Fulmarus glacialis
TTTCATTCAGCATTAGTAGCAAAAATTTCTCTATGCTTTCTTCATCCCATGTATGTACCTTTGCCCCAAAATGACTTGCAGTTGCTTTTTAAAGCATGGCTTCTTGGTCCTTTGAAAACCCTTTTTTTTGAAAGTTCATTTCAGTAGTGCAGACATAAATGAAAATTGAACATTTTATAATTTGGCTTTTTAGCTGACATTGAGCTCCAATAAGTAGATATTCTCAATACCATTAAAGAATACGCAGTGTCAGATTCAAAGATGCAAATATTGTGCTGTAGCATGGATTTCTTGGTACTCTGAGTTGCTTGTATTGTACTGTAATGTAATGCTATTGTATTGTACGGACTCCCTTAATCCTGCCTTCCCTCAGTATGTATCTGACGCTATGGTGTTATAATCTACGTACTAAAACATCATAAGGAGTCAAAAATTAAATTAAATAGGGGATGCATACACTTCATACCTAAGAAGTTGATCAAAGAGGAGGAGTTAAAAGCCATCAAATCACAGATCAAGAGAACATTGGCATAGAGAAAACAGGACCAATACAGACTGTTTTGACTTAGAAGACTGATAGGCAATGCCAAATATAGGAAGGGGAGGAAATGAGACTTCAATACTCTAGTGAAAACACCTGAAGAATTGGTAGGAACAATGCCAAAACATTGTGAGTCAGCTGCCACAACAGCACTTTACAGAGAGATGAAAGATAAAGAAAATCAGAAATACCCCTACAGAGGATAAAACATGGATGCCAGAAACTTCCCATCACTGCTGCTGTGGATTAAAAAGTGGTTACATATCCACTTCCATGCATGCCAAGCTCACATTTTATCTAGGATTTTATCTAGGATAAAATGTGAGCTTGGCATGCATAGAAGCGCTCTAAGTAACTCTTGACTTATGCCCAAAGATCATAGTCTGCCAAAACACCCCACAGTGGCAGCTACTGCTGTTTGCAGCCACATCCTTTTTGCAACACCTACATGCAGGTCAGAAAGAGACTGATGGCAGGCTGTCCAGGACAGAAGGCAATTAACCTGATTTTCATATCAATTTAGATGGCCAGAATGAAGCAAAGCCAATGGATTAAAAATTACCCCTTTGATATTTCTGTTTGCATCATTTTATAATTGACTAAAGCAAGGGAAAACATTTCCCCTTCTCAGCAACACGGTTGTATAACTTGTGGGTGTGGCAAAGGTAAGCTTCTCAAGTTATTATTCAGGATTGACTTTATCAGAGAATTTTCTCAGACTGATAACAACTTGTCCTTCCTTAGAAATAGGAAGGACAAGTACCTTGGTTGAGCATTGTCTGTGTTTCTTTCAATTTCTTGCTATGGGCATTATTTCTTGAACTTCCTTTAATATCTGTTGGCTGGGATTTCAAGGAGAACAATGATATTCAGCATACCCTTAAGGTATAAATGAAACCTATTAGAACCAAAGAAATGGGTCACTGTAAGTTTCTCCAGTATGAGCCAAATTCCCTGCTGGCGTAAATGGGCATCTGTTCCATTCGTGGGTTGGATTAAAGGACCTTTATCGAAGGGAATCTTTAGTTTTCATAATTTTGTGCTCCATAAAAAATTTTTTTGATTCACAAAAAAACCCTACCTCTTCTTCAAATGAAAATGTGCCTAGTTATATTTGCAACTTGATTTCATGGTTTTAGGTGTAAGATGAATGAATAAATTACTATGTCTGGCTTAAACAATAATGTCTACATACATACATTTTAGGGAGTTAATGCTGCTTACCGAAAGTAAGTCTATTGGCACATCAGGGATCTAAGCAGTCAGACAGAGATTTTGTGGATCAGTCTGAAGAGCTGAGCTGCCTAAGTTGCACTGGAGTTATAGTTTAGCTGATTAAATGCTGATTTGGCTCTAGGCTCTGACTCTTAATGTCACAGTGGCAAGCCAATTTCCTGCCTGCTCTACATCACCATAGCTCCATTGAAATCGATGTATGAAGTTAATACACTTTAACTTAGTACTGACCTAGGTCAACATTTTTATAACAACTGGTTTGAGTGAAGGACATCCTAATTAATTATACACGGATTTTACGTTGTTAATGAATGCAACCCTGATTCCGTTCCGTATTTCAAAACATATTACCTCTTTTTCTTCCTTAGAGGAGTCCATTTTTCACAAACAGCTGATACAACTTCTTTTCACATCCATCAGCACCTTTGGCAAGCTAAACAGTGGGCTAAATACAAGTATAAATCTACTGGATTTTCACATTGTGTATCATGTAAATGTATTTAGAATCACAGACTGCTCTTGATCTGGACAGTTTATATAGAAGAGTTTTTACTTCATCAAGGAAATTTTGCCTGGCCTTGCAAAATATTCTACAGTTGACTCGAACAACTAATAAATACACTCCATCACCTGTACTATTCATTATCTGACAAACAACTTACCTCTGGGTCCTTGAACTCCTGTTATCTGTGGGTCTCCTTCTACACATTTATCTCTCCTCTCTCCACTAAGAGGACTTTAGGAGAATTCAACAACAGGCCCTGCATATATTTTAAAAGAAAGACATGATAAAGTTTTCATTTATATAATTAAAGTATAAGCTTATTTTCTTTTTTCATTTGCATTGTTCAGAAGAGAGTTAATCTTTCAAGTTGATAACTAAAACTTTCAACACAGATAGAGACAAAATTACACAGAAGTGGTAGAATATAAAATGTAGTTTTGTTTATAAATCTTAATCAAAAACAGAGGACTTCTAATTTCCAAACCTCACTGACTATCCTGAACCTACATCAGGGCTTTGTTTTGGTGGAATAAAGAGGAAAGGAACTAAAGATGAGTGGTTGTGAAAGTGGAGCAATACTGTGTGAAAGAGAGTGAGGAACAGCACTCAGAAAACAATGCTCAAAGCAAAACCTTAGAATGGATCCTGCATAGAAATATGCCTAAGCAGTTCAGCACAGAGTATCATAAATGGAAAAGGAATTTGACTTAAATAAATAAATGCATTTCTTTCCAGAATACGAAGTGTGCAGGTGCCAAATACTAGGAAGAGACAAAATAATGTTATGTTATCTTTTTCTAGAATGAAACAAAAAAAAAAAATTGCAGTGCCTAGATTTACTAGAAAGTATCTACTGCCTTTCTTCTGGAGTTTATAGTCTTGTCCTCTGAAGTCTTACTCAGTTATTACAGCAGACTTGCAGAGTTCCAGGGCTATCATACACCAGGGTTTCCACACACTTCAGCCTTTTTTCCTGGCAAAAAGAAAGAGTAATCATTTATCTGGGCATTCAGAACAGGTTGCTGGCATATTTAAATCCTAAAGAAATGAACACAAGACATGCACAATAGGGCTGATGTCCTGGGTATGTCAGATTCTCTTGGTATATACTATCACAAACATGCTTCTATATTCTTTTCTTGGAATCCTTTGTTAAATATGACAGCTGAGTTAAACTCACACTACAATAGCATTGCCATTTTAATTCTTTATTTTTTCAATAATTTATTTATGAGTTAGAGCATAGGACAGACAAGAAGGAGGAAAAATCGTCAACTGCTGAATTTCTCAGATGCAAGAATTATTAGGAATATAAAGGAAGAGTTTATTCTCCAAAAAGTTTATGATTTAACTGTCATTCCAAAATATTGGTGCAATAGTACGTAAGACTGGAAGGTAAAGTTTCTTTAAGAAGGACAGACATGAGGGGAAGGAAAAAAAAAAGATTTCCCTTTCACATCAAAGATTAAAAAAAAATTAGCTGCAATGAAGAGGGAATTGGACCCAAATATTAGAATAATGAAAAGGAAATAGAAAAGATGCACTAGTAGGAATCTAAAACAGAGAAACCAGGAGTAACTGACATATTGCTCATGACACAATAGGATATTTTAACTTTTTAGATATCTCAAACAGAGCAGGTGCAGATCAAAGACTGTCCATAAAGTTTCTGGAAGAGTTTGGTGACAGAGTTCTGAAATAGAAGGTAGGGAAAAGAGTTACAGAGAAGGTTCTACTTTACCACCACATCTGATATCCAAAAGGTGAGGTTTTTATCCTAAATATGAGTTAGCATCTGAAGATGGATTGCAAATTCTGTAAAGGTGACCATGAAGTGACAGAGTTCACGATTCTTAGGAAAAGAGGGAAGGTAAATAGGAAAATAGAAAACATAAAGCTTCAAGATGTCAGATCAAAATGAACTCAAAAATTGTTGTGTAAACTTCATGGGAGGCATGGAAATGATCATTCAGGAGAAATGGCTACTCTCTAAGAAATGAGGCTAAGCCATAAATTAAAGTTATCCCAAAGAGGAGGAAGAGTAAGTGTAGTAAGAACAAAATTGTGAACTCTTCATTGACTTCATACACAAGAAGGAAGCACATAACAAATGAAAACAAATTGTTGTTATTCAAACAGGTATAAAATAGCACAAAAACATACAGACATGCAAAGACCAAGTCAAAAAAGTCAAGTTACAAAATGCCATTAAGCAAGATGAAAGCTACCAGGACATGTTAATGACAACGGGAAAGCACTCTCTAAGTACCTAGAACCAAAAAAATTGAAGTATTATCATATTTAAAAAGGGAAAGTTACTAAGAGATAAGGCTCAGAAAGTTGAAATGTATTTTGGTTTTCGGCATTAGTTTTCACTAAGAAGATATTTATGAACAAGTGGTTAACACAATAAAATCAGAAAATAGTATCATAGATTGTAGGAAAAACCCCCACATTTTAAAAATCTGGGAGACAACAAGGATGTAAGGTGCAGCCAACACAGATATGTCAAGAACAAATCATGTCAAATCAGCCTAATTGCCTCCTGTATCATAGGGAAGAGACATTGGCAATCAAAATGGTTCTGACATACTGAAAAAAAGTTTAACACAAAGAAAAAAGCCATTAAGACCATGTGCAATGGATACTCTCAGGAGCTGAATTGCAGAAATGCAGACTGAAGGACAACTTGTTGGGCAGTAGCTCCTAGAAGGAAGGTCTAGGGATTATATAAACTGTTGAATGTGTTAACAATTTCAAGAAATGACAGCATCTTCCTGTGAGGATAGCCCAAAGGATATGTGAAATAATCCCTCTCTCTGTTCAGAACTGGAAGAGCCTTGGCTGTAGCATTCTGCCAAGTTTTGAGATGTCACCTAAGAAAAAAATATTAATCTCTTCAGTGAAGTTCAGAAAAGAGCAACAAGAGTAATCAGACACCACAACTCCAAAGAGAGCTCGACTGGATAAAGCCTGTCCGACTCTGAGAGAAAAGGTAGAACAATCAATGGTCTCAAAGCATGTAGTAGAAATCAAAGAGAAAATGAAATAGTATTTTCTCCTTTCCAAGATAGAAAAAGAAGTATAATGCAGCAAGATCAAGGTTAGATTTCAGGGCAGACTGCATAAAGAAAGAAAAGGACAGCAAAGCATAGAATAAATTGTCTGGAAGGCTTCATCTTTACAGGTTTCCAGCAAGAGACCAGATGAATATCTGCCAGAAAGAAATTAAGTACACTTAGAGAAGTGGACTAACAGTCCCCTTCCATTCCATTTTCCTTTAACTTTGTTTTACTGAATCTTAACCTTGGCCTCCTGCACCTTGTCTGCTAATGAAACAATTTTAAAAATACCTGAGATTTTACCTCTGCTCTACCTTTAGGTGCAGAATACAGCTGTTGACAGAGGACATCATTCTCTAGGAACATTGCTTAACAGCAAGCTGGTTTGTTCATGTTCTCAATAATTAGAATAAGAATTTGGATTTCATTCTATTAAAATGTAGAAACTATTTATCTGCATTCAGTGTTTATTAGGAACTTAAGCAAATAGCTGAAAAACATTCTCCTTTTCCTCTTGAAGTCTAGTGAAGTTTTCATCCAGTTCCTGCTGTTTGTCTTTTCCAGATTTCTACATTTGCTACATTGTCTATCAAGACTTACAACACTAACAACTTTAACACTGTTGAGAGTATCAGGTGTCCACAGTCGAGTTTGTGTTTAGAACTGATTTTTAATATATATACATCACTATATAACTCCTGATTTTTCAACTTTAACTCTCTGACAGACATAAGACTTTATAAGGATAGAATGGAAAAGCATCTAGCCAGTTTTATACTTTTATTCCTGCTTTTAGAAGGACGAGCATATATTTCCACTGACACCACCAGAAATCTGTGATTGGAAATGACACTGGAAATCATGAATGACCAGAATCATCACCTATTCCCAAAGTGAAGTTTGGCTTCCTAGACATCCAACCCTTTGGTGAAACTGTGTTGAAATCAACAGAGCTATTCCTTCCTAAAACTGGACTAACACTGTAGAGTCAGAATGATTCACAAAAAAAGGAGTTACCTCTAAACAGCAATGCCTGAAACAGCTTTAGTATTAGCAATTCTGACGATTCAGTATTCCTCAGCCAGGGTTGTGTAGGATAAAGGCAATCATATCTGCATGATGTATTATTGCACCATTAAGTAGGTGTGAAGCATCCATCACCAGCCAGCACTAGATCAGGATATGGAAATCACTGAGCCATGATTTTGTTCCGGAACAACATTTCTTACGTGCCCACGTTCTCAAGCACCTGACCTTCAGCAAACACATTCATACCTAACAATAAACTCATGAGTAAACATTTGCAGAAGTGGCACAGAAGAAAACTGACAGTTTTGGTAACAAATTTCCGCTCTTTACTATCATATAAATATGTTTATAAACATAATAAGCTGAAGCTTCAATACAAGCTGCTATTTTAAAGCCTGACTTCCTGAGAACTTTAAAATAGTTTTTGCTTATTTACATAAACCAAAAGAAGTGAAAATTATGTTGCTGTAATGCGTTGTAACACATTGCAGAATAACGTGTTATTGTGCAATGCTACAGAGTGATCTCAGACCCTTAATGTGAAATTGCTAGTGATATTATTGAAAAGCTTAATTTCCCATCTAAATTCCAGCTCTAGATTCATTTCATGTTCTTCTGTGGTCACAACAGCTTCTGATGTGTTGTAGAAATGATCTCACACTTTTGTGATGTCCTGTCAAAATCATAGTAGTATCATAAGATACATCATCCCTAACGGTCAGTGCCTGCCAACAAGAATAGACCTTATTCATTAGATAGGCTCTATTAGTGGATTTTTATTGTTTGAGGTGTCAGCTGTGAGTAGCAGAAGTGAGAAGAGAACATTTTCATAGTAAAATGTTTATTCCAAAAAGAGAAAATTTATTCCCCTGAGCAAAGATTTGCAATATTATTGCCTTATTTTAAGCTATAATAATTCATTTTAAATCAAGTGAATCTTTACGTCAGTTCAGATTTCACATAGAACCATAGAGTTGTTGGGTTGTCAGGGTCATTTTTAGGTATTTTCCCCCTTTCAGTTTTCTCAAAGTTTGAGTAGCCTGCCTCAGAACCTTTACAATAAATGAAGAGCAAATAACCAGAGCAGAACAGGTGAAATTTTCAAAAGTAGTCCCTGCAGGGTTTACTCAGCTCGCGCAGATGGGTTGTCCCAAAATACCTTGGAAAATCAGGACTTCCTTGAACTTCAGCAATGTCTTTTACTCATAGGTTACTCATTCACTTACAGCAAAAATATTTACCCTCTACCCATATTCTCCACATATCCTGACTATTCTTGACTGATGGAAGCAGATTTTAAATTTTGCTGGCAGTTAGATAAATCTCCTGGGGTCTCCTAAATCAAGGGAAAGCAAATGTGCTCTCCACATAGTCCATAGGTTCACTGAATGTATTTTCCTAAAGCTGAGGATTTTGCCAAACAAATGAATCTTAACTGTAAATACCACTACCAACCTAACTTGGCTGCAACTTGTTCCCACTTTCAGAGGGATATTCATAGCACTGGCTTTCTACATGGGTGCAAGAAAAAAACAGACTGGCTAGATAGTTCGGTATTTATTTAATTTCATCATGCAAAACCTGTGGGTCTGTGGCAGGTATAAACTGCACTTACAGAAAGAGAGGCTGTTCCTCTTGGCTTTTAAAGGTTACTCCAGAAAAACAGCTTTACTCCAGCAGTCAAAGCCAGTCTTGCTTCTTTTGCCATTAATGAATCTTAGCAACTACTTAAATCTTGTGGTGAAACAAATGCAATTTCCTACCTTGCTGTTTCACATTCTCTCCTGTATATATAACATTCCTGACTTTTGAAGCAGAACAAAAGATAGTTAGACAACATCATGTCGAGAAACTTATTTTTGCTTCCCATCTTTCACTTGCCTCTGGCCATGGATTGCTGAAACTGCAGCTTAAAATCAGTATCAGATAGCTTTTGTTCAATTTTCATATTTAGATTTTAGAAATGTTCTGAAATGATTAACAAATTAGCTTAAGTTTCCATGCGATCTCTGATTATTTTTCTAAGCTCTTTTCCCAGAGGAATTGCAGATGAACGTAATAGATGAGGTACTCTTCAAATTGATTTCCACTTTCAAAAAAAGTTTTCAGTGATTAAGTTCCAGATGAAAATACAGTGTTACTGTTAAATCCTTGACTTTAGCTGACATATATGTTTCTAAAGAAATGAAATCAACAGGACAAGTATCAAGACCTTATAATTTTGTTATACAATTTGTCCTTCAGTTCCACTGTATTGTTTCTTATTACAGCTTATCAGTCATCTGTTTCTTAGTCAGACAGAAGTAAAATAAAATAAAATAAAATAAAATAATAAAATAAAATAAAATGTAATTTTGAAACTAGAAGAATAACAATGCTACCTATCTGAGGATGATTTTTTTCAGCATATTTCTCTTTTCTTACCCTCATTTTTTCCCATTACTGATCCTAAATATTTTCAAATTTGATTCGTGGATTTCCACATGGGAAAGCATTTGGGCTTGTACAAAGCCTCATTAAAGTCAATAGATATCCCTGGGCATACTAGGTTCTGTCTACATCAAGCGCAGGTTTGGATTAGTTTCTTGGAGCAAATACCAGTATTTTCAACTTTGTATGCCTAAAGCAAGCCATTTATATAAAAAGTGGCACAATTTCCAGAAGGACTGACAACCAAATACACCCAGAAAAGCTGATGTGAACAGCAAATGGTTTTGAAAAAAGTGGGCATTATCTATCAGTACAATCACCATTGAAAACAAAATTGGAGTACTGCATCTCATTCTGATGTCTGTACTTTAGAGGGGAGATTGACAGACTGAAGGGAGATTACAGAACAATCCTAGATCTTAACTGAGGTACAAATGCAAGGAGAAGAGATAATTAAGGAGGCAAGTCCATTTACTTCATCAAAAGAGAAGCCTGAGCCATTATTTAATTAAAGTATTGGAATACCTCCAAGAAAATACAATACCAACCTTAATAATAGAAAAATAGTACTTTAATAGAAAAAAAATGCTTTAAAAGTCTGGATAGTAAATCCACACAAATTTATATTAAAAATAAAGGTACAAAAATGTCATTAGGAGAGTGATTAGTGAGTCAACCCTCGAAATAAATTACTGAGGTAAAGAAGAGTTCTCCATTTCTTGACAATTTCAAGACTGATTGTCTTTCTTTAAAATATATTTTAGCCAAACAGAAATATAGCAGTTTAACACAAGTGTAATTAGAAGAAACTGTGTGGTGTATGGTTCTATCATCAGATCAGATGGACATTTCTACCTTTTAGAGTGAACAAATCCATGAAAAGCTCTCAGTAGAAAATCACAGGTGTTATATCCCCACTTTTGAAAATTTGCTCTTTAGGTAGAATAATGAGTGAGAAGATATAAATCTAGTACACATTTCAGAAGAAAAAAGTGGAATTACATTTGGGATACTAAAAAATAACTACATTTTAGTGATAATTGAAGTATACAATTTGTGTCTAGGTACCTAAATAGAGATCTTTTTGTTAACGACTTCTTTTTTCATTTGAAATATTTTTTGAAGGAAAAAAATCATGATGAAGTTTTGGTACATGAACTGAATGCCCTGAAATTTTTTGGTGTGACAACAGTGGAGAGCAAGTTTGACATTTATTCCTCCATTGCATGTGTAGTCACATTAAACCTCTCTGTAAATCAGCTGGCCTCAGGGCTACGTGAGAGGAACCACCCCCATCAGAGAAAGCCTGCTTCAGTATAGGAGGCAAGGTCTGTGGAGAGAGGTGATAGTTTTATTAGACCAGCTTAGGCTTGGAGTGAATTCAATCTTCCGTAGAGATTGCCAACAAGGGATTAATGCCTGTTGTGATGATGGTTTCTGTGGAGTGGATGACCAACAGGTTGATACTGTGCACCTCTCAGGTCTCCTTCCCCTCCTGCCCTCCTTTTCCCAGTGGTAAAATTCAGGGTGATTAAATTAATGATCAAGCAGATTAAGTGCCTTCTGTGATGCACGATGGGGCAAGATTAAATCCCCTGTGGCCTGCGGGCAATCAAATTCCAAAAATAATTCTCAGGATAGAAATAGCCATATTTTCAGCTTCTATTTGTTTAGGAACTACACAGCAGTTTCATGATTTAATTGTAGATGCAGATATCCTGACAGATGCTTATTATTCAGGCCAGGCAAACACAGTGGGTTCTGTATTGCTAGTGAAGTGGGTGCTAATATGAGCAGGAAGAAAAACAGACATTTTTAGAAGTTTGTCAGAGTTAATAGTCAGCTATTACAGTTCATATGAAATGAAACATTTTCTGATCAATCAATGTCGACATTAAAAGTAGCTTGTTTGCTTTTATTTGCTACTGCATGGAGTATTTTCTTGTGTTTCTTTTAAAAGCTTTCATTTTATTGAAGGCATTATTTTGATTTCATAAACAACACAGAAATGAGAAAGTCCTAATTCTCAGGGGCTTTTTGATGTCATTCTGTCTAAGTGTGGAAAAGCAGCTTAGCCAAACCTTTGCTGGTGTAAATTCACTGACACCATCCTGCCTGATGAATGTGCACAGCGCAGCACTAGAAAACAATATCTTAGCTGAAAAAAAAATGACTGTGAGGCCATCTTAGGTGGAATATGCTATCTGTTCCCTTGTTATTCTGCGCCTAGGCACCACTGAGAAAGAAACTTCCCTATAAGCCCATAAATGGAAAGTAACAATTTTGTTAGCTTGTTGAAAGGCTTTTTCCCAGATTTATTGTACTGTACTATGCATTCACAAACCATGAGAGAAGAAAGACCAATGAGTTTTCTGCTGTTCAGCAAAACTAGGTTGTTTCTTGTGCTTGCGCTCTTCCAACTGTGAGGAAATATTGCCTTTAGACATGGGCACTGCACACACCTGACAGTCATGGGCAGAGAGCAGCCAGAGCCCCATCTGCTTCGTTTCACCAAAGCTTTGGAAAGTCAAGATGGCAGGTGCTGCTAAAAGGGGGTATTAAATATGTGGGGCAGTAGCTTGGTGGGTCTGCTGACTTAAGAGAAAACACTTTAGAATACCCAAGAATAATAATATTTATCCAGAAGTTTACAGGCAGAGACATAGCTATCCTTTCCTATCTTTATCCTTGGCAAAAGAAAGGATATGAATTCATCTCTCTTAGTTTCCTCCATGGATTTCTAATACTCTTCATTCATTCACCTTCACCCCACAGAAGCTGAAAGAGGCTCCTGATTTCTCCTGAATACTTAATTGACTGTTCCTGCATTACTGAGAAACCTGCAGCCAAAAGGGCTGGTCAATAAATGGGCTGATAAATGAGATACTTTTGCATCCCTTCCAGAGATCCTGGGAGAAGAAGATGGACCAGAGAGAAAAAGAAGGAAATATTTCAAAAAATCAAGTACAGAATAGGCAGCAGTTTACCAGAGTGAAGTATGCTGTATTAAGCATAAAATTGCACCATTGCTATTAGACCTGGTTCAGAAATGCAGAGCTAAATATTTTCCACTCTGAGGAAATGAGAGGCAAATGCCACCAGAAGGCAGTCGCCAGAAACGGAAATGCCAGTGGCAGGCAGATGCCAGAGGGGCAAATGCTGCTGGCAGACGGACGCCAGAAGGGGAAATGCCACCGGCGGGCAGTCGCCAGAAGAGGGAATGCTGCTGGCAGGCAGGTGCCATAAGGGGGAATGCCGCCAGCGGGCAGACACCGTAGGTGGAAATGCCGCCGGTAGGCAGATTGCAGAAGGGGAAATGCCACCGGCAGGCATTGCCATCTTTTGAATTCCCAAACTTATACAAGAAAGAACATGTGCCTTAAGGCTTCATAAATACTAATGTAATCTAAGATTAATTAATGATGAAGAGCCTGAGTGGCTTATCTCTCCGTGTTTGTAACGTCAGAGAGAGAAGCCACTTCACCCTGGCAGAAAGGTAACACACAGAAGCATGTAGATGAACAATAGCCATACTATAGCTAATATACCAAAACATATTATGTCAAAGTCCTGTGACAACTTCAAACATATTAAATTAGTTATATTTTCAGAAAGCAAATTCTTCATACCTTCTAGAAGGCCTAAAAATTCACTAGGTGTCTTTGAAAATCTTAGTAATTTTGTGTATTCCAGACTTCTAGGTAACAATTTGTAATATGCAGAGTATTCATTTCTATAGAGCTACAGTAATCTCCTGCAGCTTTTCTTCCAATAACATTAGAGAGAGAGATAAGGTATTAACTACATTCTCCTCTTTCCTCTAGCAAATACAAATTTTTCCACCAGTAAGTAAGCCTTTTCCAACACTTTTATAAACACGCACATATTTTTTCCTTTCACACATAAACATGAAAATAAAAAAATCATTACATTATTACAGTTTTCTCTCCTGCTTGCCTGGAGAGAGAATTCTGACAAAGTCTTAGTTATTGACAGCTCAGCATCTACAACAATACCAGCTTAGAGAATTGTAGAAAAAAATGCTTGCTTTTTCTGTTAAGTCAGAGTCTGCATTTCTTGCTGTTATTCATTTTTTCAATAAGACTCACTTCACAGGGCACTTCCTTCCTGCCATAAAATCTCTTTCTACCTTAAGAAGATACCTTGATTTTTTTTTTAACTTCTGGATCATTTTCACTTTTGCAAATATTTTTTTAATGACAAACCATTTAAAGAGTAGATGAATATTATCACCCTTGTTTTGCAAATAGGAAACTGTTACACCAAAAAATTGCAGAGCTAATCAAAGGTCTGGCACCACAGCTGAGAACCCCCATATTCTCACTTCCAGGGCAGCGTTTGAACATCTCTCCCTCACCCCACTGCTTCTGTTTCAAGAGCAGCTTAAGTCAGCGGTTGCACTTATACATCAGCCGATATGAAAGCAGGATTACGTATTAAATGTTTCGATAATGGCAAAATACTCTCCTCTCTCAAAAACACGAAGTGTAGATAAAAAAAGGAAGACGATTTATCAGACATCCTGAAACCCCTATTCCATGTAGCCCAGAATCCAGAATGCAGCCGATGGCCAAAGGTTCCCTTCTCTGCATCCCACCTCAGGCTCCCAACACGCTCCCTGCCAGCACATGATGAGAGGAAGCATGCCATAAGATTCAATGACATACATCTCATATTTTGAACTTGATAGTGATTCCTTATCAGAATTATTTCTTGCATAAGCTGTTACTGTTTAATATTAATCTTTCACAAGAAAAGTGGTCCATCATACAATTTTAAAAAAAAGGTCTAATAATTTAAAATGTCTCCTTTTAGAAATAGAAAAGTAGTTGTATTATGCTATTTAAGAAAAGTTCAATATTTGAACAGTCTTTGGTCATTTTTATTTTGACTATATATCAGATGGACTCTAATCATGGTCTTTAGAAGATGTGATAGATCCCGGCATCTGGTAATTAATACAAATTGAATATGTTCCTTCTAGAGGAACTACTCCTATCTAAAAAATAGGCTACATTATGTCAATGTTCAAATGATAAGCCGTATAGTAATCTTAAAATAAAATAACACATGGGTTTACTTTCCTAGATCCCACAGTAATTCAATTGCATTTAAATATTCCATTTCAAAATTTAATCCTCAAATGCTAATTAAATGGAACAACCAGTTACAAGGTAGATGAAATATGAAAGGTTTCAATTGAGATTACTATCATCTCCATTGCGACAACTGACTTAGTGGGGAATTTCTGATTACAGGTATAGCATTTCAGTGACTGCCAAGTGTGCCTAATCTGTAAAGAAAACCACAACAAAACAAGCCCCTTCCTAGTAGAAGTGAAACATATACAAAATTTAATCCATTTATGAGTAGAAATCCAATAGAAAATGAGATTAACAGTATTAAAAAAAAATCAAAAAAATATTGCAAAATATAAACTTTAACTTGTTGAGAATAAACAGATCTTTCTGAAAGACCTGCAATCTCCTTTGAGGAAAATATTCACTGACGTCCAACTTCAGTGTCAAATGTCAGTTGAAGTATTAAAGATTCATAGGTTAATAGGCAATTTTTAGGTTAGTCAGGAGGAAAGATTTGCACTAAACAGAATTTCTCTCTTTTCTTCATCTTTTGTGAGAATGGGGTAAAAGAAGAAAATTACTACTAAGGGCATTTGCAAAGCAACAAAAAAAAGTAGCTGGACTGAAAGGCTTGGTGAGTGTTGCAAGCGTAAGGCTTCATTAAAATACTATTTAATCATTTGCACCTTGAATATCAGACAGTTTTTATTTTCTTGCAGTTTGTGGCTATTTCAGAGAAATAATCTCTGAGAAGTTTCTCTAGAAGATTTGCTGTGCCAGATCCATCCATAAAAGCCTGAGCTATTTGTTGAGAGCGCTATATGGACAGAATTAAGGAGAAGGGGGAGAAAACCGTTGTCTGTGAGCTACCGCTGTCGGCCGGCACTCAAAAACTGGGAACTGCTGGTGTGCTCCATACATCCCAATAAACACCAAGGGTCAGCAGTGCTGTCTTTGTGCAGTGACGGCTGCCAGCACTAGAGCCTTGCCGCTTTCTCTCCCACTCTCTGGGTGCGGGAGTCGCAGACCAGCCCTCTGATTCATGACAATACAGATGCCTGGCAATCTACCCAGCGTGCCACAATTTATTCTTTGCGAAATACGGCCTGGAGTACAAAGTAACACATTCTGTTCAGAGTGAATATGCTTTCACATAACTAATGGAGACTTGCAAGATTTATTAGAAGGCAGAAAACTGTTCCTTTCTGTGCTGATCTCACTGGATATTAAACTTTCTGTGAGTCCTATATCACGTATAACGTTTTTGTATTAGCTAAAGAAGCAGGTTGGCTGTAATAGAGATGTATTTTTAACAGTGCTGTGAGAAAGGTAGGTTCAGAAATTTTGAAATAATGAAATAATGTGAATTAACATGTTAATTGTATTAAACATTCAGTAACATCTTTTCGCATTTGGTTTTCAGTGTTGCATCTTCATTAGGAGATTAGGAAAAAAATGCATTTGAATCCCACAGTAACTGTCAAATCACCTTTTGATTTGGTGTGCCGACAGAAAACATGCACTCTGTGGCCAAGAGCAGAAAGAAATGCAATAAAAGAAAGAAGCACATACATTTTGCTTGGAAGGATTGAAACAAAAATAATAGAGGTGGCAACACCCACTGATCAAGGAAGAGAGAAATAATTTAGCAAGAGGTTCTGGTTAAAAACAGTTGCTATGGATAGGAGCTTTTTTATCGGTTTCAGTTGGTTTTGTATCTGCTCCATGTTTGGAGACGCTGTATTTCAGAGGGAAAAGAGACTGCATCAGAGAAGAAGCATGAAGCCAATTTTCCCTCCATTCCCTCGGTGTAAATACAGACTAACTCAGGAAAGATTTACAGTGCTAAGCTGGTGAGCAACATTTGATCCACAAATTAGAAGATACAAACCTGAGATGAAGAAAGGAGGCAGGAGAGATACAGAGCTAGAGTGTGTCCTAAAGGACAAAAATGAGTGTCTCAGGTAAAAGAGAAAAGAAAGCTATCAGCTTTCAATGAAAAATAAATGTTAAGTATCCCTAAATAGAAGAAGCAAACCATGCAGTACAATTTTGTAAAGTTTCCCAACACAGAGTAACAGGTTATATGAATATTTTTAAAGGGCTAAGACAAACAAAAAAGAAGAGCATAAAAATGAATAATTTAGGAGCAGCACTGAAGAAGATAAGTCTGTGTGTTACTTTACACTTCTTTTTCTAGAGAATCTTTTTTGATCTCCTTCATTTGCACTGGCACCCCACTTTTCTTTCTCTCTCTCAAAGGGAAAAAAAAGAGGACTAAATAACATCATAGGTGATAACTGATTAATTATGTTGACTGTACAACAATTCTATGGTTATATCCTGGCAGAAAGTGTTCAATAGAACAATTAAGACATACAGGTGAAAAATGCCTGTACTTATTTCCTAGCAAAAGACACAGAGATAGGATGCTGAATAGCCCAAAACATAAATTAAGGTATAAGGTATATGCAGAAAGTTTACTTTTGCACTTTCTAAAATATTGTACTGTTTTGCCTCTGGCTGTTACCCAGCTGCAAATTATAGTAGCCTATATTGCTATTTGAAAAAAATGGCCACAGATGGTCTATACTGGATTAGCAGAAGTGACAGGCCCTTTAACCAGAGAAGAGAGGCAGACAGTTACAGAAGAATATCTACTCTGCCCTTTGAACTAGGAACATTTACTTGGTAAGAGATATCTCTATGTCATACCTCAGTTTCTTGACAGTTCAACCTTCAGTTATAGTTTTCAGATTAAGGAAAAATTTAGCATTATCAGCAACTCTTGCTGGCCTTTCCTTATTATGAAAGAAGAAAGGGTCACTTTCACTGTAAAATGCTGATGAGGTTTATTTAAAAGCTGTTGTTACATAAAAAAAGGACATGGAAAGGCAAAAAGGTCCTGGGGGCACTGCACTTTAAGCTGACTTACATTTGTTCATTGAATCTTTGCGTCTTCCTGCCTATCTTATACATGTTTTGTCTTGATTATATACTTGGTTTCTAAAGGCTTGGCACTCATAGAAAAATTAGAACAGTAGGGGTCTGGTTTGTAACTGGGCTTTTGGTAATACAGCTGTGAGTTATAATAATAACAATAGCACTATCTTGTGTGATTGTCAGTGGTGCTGCTTTTAGTCAGATTTTTGTAAATAAATACATAAACAATAGAAATATTCAAATAAATTCTTTGTCTGCTTTCAATCACCCTGGCAAAATCATCTTTTCTATTATAATAAACTTGTGATATAAAATCATTAGTGCAGAATCTGAAAAAATCAGTATTTTAAATGAAAATAGCATGGTTTTTATTGAGGTCATGATATGATTCTTTGTCTACCCAGAAATAACAGAAAAGGAAATCATAATGTTTCAGTGACTGTGGATTTTATGTTCATTTTTTATGCACAGCACAATATTTATAATCTATGAATATTTAGATCCAAAATAGGTCACCATCAGATGTTTTGACAAGATGTTTTGAAATCTGGACATGTTTTGGCACATGGCTCTGGCTCCCCTGCTAGCCGGATATACTAGGGCATAGGGAGACAAACTGACACAAGACTCCAGTAGTCTTTGGGAAAATAGTAAATGATTTTGCAACAAAATGAAGATTTTACGGACTGTTTCTTTTCTTACATAAGATTTCTGTTGCTTATGAGGTTTCCCTGATACACACTCTAATTGGGGCACTTCAAGTAAGAGCTAGGACTTTGGTGAAGCCCTTTTGAAAGAGAATGACATTGGGATGACATATGAGTGATGTTCAAAAACAATGACAGTCTGGATATTCTCTCTGTGCATATGCCATCTTTCTAAGTATTTAAATGGACTCACATTTTAAACCGACCTGGAATCTAAACACAAAAATCCCGCAATTTATGCTACTAGGTATTATATAACACTGGTTGACCCACTTGAGCTATGAATTTTTCACTGAGAATATTACTGGCCGGCATAAAAGTTAAAAAATTCAAAGGCCCCAATCTCATAAAATAGTTTTCAAAATACCAGGAAGTTTTGTTCTTTCTATACTTTACTGCAGCCATGAGAGTTCACTTTTTCAAGCTTTTGTCCCTAACTTGAACTAAATCTTCCTGGAGAGGAAGGAGCAAAAAGAAAAAAATGAACAAAGTGAGGCTCACAGCGTGGCCATCTGATTTTAAAAGCTGGACCTCAAAATAAAGCATAAAATACCACTGTTAAAATCACACAAGTTGATACAATAGACTTCTTTCATAACAGCTGTTCTTCCCAATTATTAAATTAATTCACCTTTGTGTCTTAAATCAAACTGTAAACACCTCAGGGCATGGCACAATTCTTTTTCAATACAAAGTTGAATACAGAAGAGGCCCATTCCTAATTGGAATTCATCAGCTCTTCTGTAATACAAATAAAAACCATAATTAGAAATGTACTAAGATAAAAAGAAACAAAAGGTCCTGTAAATACCACTGAATGTTTCTATTATCCTGTGGCAGTAAAAGTTCACTGCTCGTTTTGTTACAGAGCAATTAAAGGCAGATACCTTTCAAGGCTCAAAGAAAAAGGAGTGAAGTACATTCAGTGTGTACATTCTCTTTCATGAAGCCAAGGACAAAACCCGACACCAGACCTGAACCGAAATCAAGGGGAACGCATTAGAATCAGTCTGAAGGATCATCTTGAAGAACTTCACAGAATGTAAAGGCAAACAAAATTTTAGTCATAGAGCATGTAAATTTTATTGAGGGAAATAAGTCATATGAAAACAGCATCTCAGTTGTCAAAGATCAGTGCTTAACCATTTAATGCCTGAGGAGGTAGGTGTCTGTCAGACAGAAATGCTGGGATTAATCTTTACAGACTGGAAGACAGAATCACATATTAGCTACATCCCCATGACAAGTGAATAAATAAAACCTTTTGCATACTATACTCGCTACAAATAAGACAAATCTATCCATCAGAGGGTAGATACATTGAACATGGCTCTATTAGCACTTTCCCTCTAACATAGCTCTGAAATTCATACTACAGGCAACAGAAGGCATTTATTTATCTTCTGAACATAAGGCTATAAAAATGACGGTTTAGAAGCAGAAAAAAATATGCAAAGAAATGTTCTATCTGGCTAATGTTAATGCATAACCAGCATTTGCTTTATATACATAATGCAGTAAGAAATAAATTAAATGACAGATGGCTTCTCCCTCCCGCCTTGTATGTCGTAGCATGACTAGACAAACAATCTAAATCACTAGCAGATACGTGCTATGGAAACACTGTGCAGAGGTAGTTAATTACTCCTGTCAGAGAACAAAAATGCAATTGCATTATTTATTCTGAAATTACAAACACAGTAAACTGTGAAATCATCATTACTAGCATAAAAGTAATTCCATGTTCATCTCTTGGAGTAATCAATAAATCCATGGGTTCAGTAACTGACATCTCTTTATAAGTGAAAAAGAAGTGTATAAGTATTTATAGAAGGTGTATGAATGCTGCTGACATGAACCCTACAACATTAATCGTTATCTTCTGTTTAACTAGCGCCTTATGCAGAATACAGAATACAAAACATATTCTGTTTTGCAAAAAAAAAAAGAGAAACAAATTTAAAACTTCAGAGGCAATCCAAGCATCAATAAATGTCAGCTCTCAAGTTTTGGGGGGCAATTACTTATATTGTCCTTTCTTATAGTCTATGTTTTGCTATACCTCTCTTAGAGATAGAGTTGTCACTTACTACAACCAATGCATCTATTTCCTAGTCATAAAAGGAAAGAAACACCTTCAGAACTGAGGCTAAAAAAAAAACATCTTACCCTCACTTCTGGCTGATTTTCTAGTTCAGTACTAATTCTTCTCCTTTGCCAGAGGAGTAGTGGCTGCTGGAGCCATCTGTATTTCAAGACAATGATGGACCTAGCAGCCCATATCCTCCTTCGCCCTGTGATATTCAGGTGGTGTGACTTGTTGGAAGACATGATACAGACCCCAGTTGGGATGGAGGAGGAGGGAGGGATGCATGAAGTTTTTTAACATCTAAGGAAATTCACACTCTGATAAAAATCCAGATGACAGAGAAGGCAGCAAAAAGCATTTATCGCTTTTGTCAGTTATGCTACATATTGGTCACTCGTTTAAGTCAAGCTGTCTATCCTATACATTAAAGTCTGTGTCATTCCTTATGCCAGAACCCTGCTCCATGTACAGTAATGGACAAGAAAGGAACCAGTCTCTTTATTTTCTCTACAAGTATTTTCATAAAGACAAATGTTGACGTTGAAAATTGAAACAGAAATGGTGAAGAAATATATGGTGAATATATATTGGTTATAGAGCCTTACTCGCCAACCATCTGTGCATAAATGTACCCTACAGCATATGTTTTCACCAAACAGGATAAGAATATGTTTCTACAATGGAGTGAATAGTATTCTATTAGATATTTTTATGATTATAGCAGTGGGAGATTTTAAACTGAGAAAAAGAGTATATTAAAGGTAGACAGACTTTACACAGTACTATTAGTGCATAATGTAAACTATATTCATGTCAGCTACTATGGTTTTAAATGCCAGAGGAGCAGGGGAAGAAATTCTTTACTAAGTAATTTATCTCAGCTTGGTCAGACAACCATTTCTGAACAGAGATTGCCGTATGTAAAGCAAAGACAAGAATGATGATAAACAGAAATTGTGAATCATTCTTGGAGCATGTTCTGCATTTTGCTCACTGGAAATAATCATCTGTCTCCATACACATAGACTCCTGATACATAGGCTTACACAGTCTGGGACTCAAACTCCATCTCACTCCTTGCTACCCAAAGAAATGCACTCTCTGTTTTACATAATGACAGAAGCAGGACACTATTGACAGGAATCATCACCTCTATTAACTCCACTGTACTGGCTACATCTGTAATTCAAACTCCCTGTCCTATAGTGAAAGCCTTCCAATGAATTATCTCAATATACTAATGCAACCGTCTCTATAAGTACAACAATTATGTTCCCTTGTGCCAATGAAACCGCCGACTGTTGGGGGAATGGACATTTTTTTTTTATTAGGAATACTCTCCAATAGCTTGCAAAAAGTATTCAACTCAAAGTAACTGTCAGATTTATTTAATTTTAATTTGGTTTGGTATAGTGAGGAGTTATATGGAGGAGAGATACATGCAGACATGATGGTGATTCCTCTTTTTAAACACACTTTAAAAGTAACTGCACTTTGAGTAGTCATGATTTTTCAGGTAGCGTGCATTTACTAGCAATTAATGAATTTACTCTGGTAATCAGAATATGGGTTATTATTTTACACTTGTAAAAAAATGAAGGTTTTTTTCACCTTTGGTAATGGCCCACTTGAGATTAATTTATTCATCTTTAGAAAGCTGCAAGAGAAATCCTGACACTTTTGTGATTATAAAAATAGTTAGAACTGAGATAATGATGAAGAAATGGGTTTCCGTACAGATTTTACAGAATCCTGCAGCTCTCAGTAGGGCAAATATATCATCCAAAATGCACCCCACCAAGAGAAAAAAAAGGACATGATAATAAGAAAGAAAAGAAACAGCCATTTTTCATTTGTAGTCCAAGTATTAACCTTAGTCTTTGCACAGGACAACATAAAACAGTAAATTATTAGTGTTGTTCTATTCAAAAAGACAATGGAAGAAAACGAAAGTAAAAACAGTTCATAAGATTTTAAGAAGGTAAGTACCATAATCTCATTGCAATTTAATGAGAACTGTTCTTTAACCCTCATCTTCGAAAAAATCTCTGAAGAATAAGCATCTAAGAACTAAATGTGTTGAGAAAGCAAGGGAGAATTACAAACATATGCAACATTCCTATAATATAAAATTTGTATAATATTAAGCTTGAAACTGTGTCTAATATTCAGTTTCATTATACCACAAAATCAATTTCCCTGGGATTGATCGCAGTCTGCTGTCACTTTCTTATATAAAAAACCTAATTCTCACTAATGAATTTTTTTTTTTAATTGTCTTAGCTATTTGATACCTTTTAATGAAAATGCTGGTTCAGCTTCATAGACTCACTGACCTATCTTAATTTCCTATATGTCGGTATTCAAAGAAATTCAATCATCTCTTACAAAAAAAAACCCAACAAATCCAGACCCAAAATAGGCAAATTAATCCCTGCACAGTTAGTATAAAGCTTGTTCTTGCTTTTCTATAATGCAAAATTCATTCTTCCTGCAAAATATTTTCATTAACTCAAGAAAAAATATGCTATCAATAGAGGGATATTTGTAGAAAGATTTGGTGAAATGCTTTTCCTTTACCTGCTTCCACACCAATAGTTACCAGGATTACAGTTTGTCCAGCAGAATTATAGGCTTGAAGTAAGCAGGCTTCCAAGATCATACTTGAGAAGACTCAGCGTCAGGTTGGTGAGTACTGGGATAAAGACACAGCATGAACTGAATCTGGAAATAAGTATTGTTCATGTTTAAATATTTTCTTTAATATGTTTTAGAGGTGAACTACAGAGAAAGACTCTGCATTGGGCCAAAAGAATGTTTAAGTGAGATTCCATTAGGCAAAGTATGCAAATAACATCCATTTTCCTGTGCGAAAAGCATGCAGGTGGGGTGTCCTGCAGCCAGCCAGCGGTTGCAATGCTCAGTCCCACACAGGCTGTCTGATGGGAGACCCTCTTGCAGCCCTGCACGCTGAGCAGAAGGAAGATACAGGCATGTGCTCCAGTGCTTATACCTGGCTGCGGACTCCTGAGTGCCTCCTTCTACAGCTTTCTAAAGTTTAGATGGTTTCCTGAGAAACTCTGTCAGAAAGATGGGGAAAGAAACATTGCAAATGGATTGGGGGGGATTTGCCTTAGCCCTGTCTTCCCTTCCCACCCCTCTCCCCCCAATAAAAAAATACAAGTTCATGGGCATTGAGATGTAATGAAGAAATTTAGAAAAACTTATCTTTTTTTTATCCCCACCCCACCCCCCCGAAAGGATGAGAGAGAGAGAGATCATGGAAAGCTTTTTCTAAAGCTTACTTGCAACTCACTGCAGTCCAGACAGTAGAACTAAACAACATGGTAACTGACTAAGACTAAAGTCCCAGCATTTTCATTCTCTGAAGTGTTTTTTAATATCTAATTTCAAGGAACATGGCTTATTGTAGCTGCTGTAAATAAGTTTTCTGACTATGATTATGAAATAAGTCAGAATGTATGTAAGGATCTTTCACAGACCTTATCTGTATACATGTTGGAGAATAATGTATTCTACAAGAAACACTGGGTATTGCATGTATACTGCACATCCACGAGAAAAAAAAAATACATCTGAGAGTTTGGAAGCATATTTCAATATAGGCTATGAGTGGACTAAAGAATGACGTGATGACGTGAAAAAAAAAGGAAAGTAAATACAATACATAAGGTTAATAGGAACAGAATTATTTCATACATAAGATAATAAACATCCAAAATAAATTGTCAAAATTGAAAGTCTGGATTTTGCCAGAAGACAGATTAATTTCACACACTAAGCAGTTAAGCTTTGAAGGGAATATATCAGAAAATTGGAAAGGGTGGATACAGCAGTTCAAAAAAATATATGAACTCTACAGAGAAAAGCTTCAAATCAAGGCTAAAAAAAAGAAGAAAAACAAAAAATAACTGCCTGTAATGCTGGTACTGCTATGTTATGCTGAAAGGGAAAAGCCTGGGGAATTTCATATTTGAAAATGAGCAAATGAACAAAATCTATGTTTTGATCATAGTGTTTGAAGTCTGCGTCCTAAGAAAAATATCAACTCAAATTCCATATGTTCAAAAAAGGAAGCAGATTATATATTTTATTAATTTCCAAGAGAACTTCAATGATACTCAAAAATCTATGAATATGAACATTTTGAAGGTGTTATAGTTCATGAACGAATTTAGGAATGATTCACAAATATTGCATTTAAGAGGAGAGAAACATCCCTTGTTGTATATAAGTGCATTAAAAAAACTCTACAAAGGTTACCGCAAATAAGCAAAGCAATGAAAATTAAGACTGGTCAGGAAAAAAACTTGCATGTGAGACATCAAAACTTAGGAGGTTACCATGAACACTGAAACAAACAGGAAAATTCTTCAAACTTATCATTAAACAGAGAAGAATAAGGAAAAAAAGTAGGACAACTACATTGTAAGGCTGGTTAGAGACTTAAGATTCCAAAAATTAAATTAAAACTATAAGTTCGATAGTTCAGTGATTTCCACAGTCAACAGATGTCAGTCTCATTATTTAACACGCTAGTGGAAGTATTTGAAGTATATAGCTGTAAGTGCTACACAACATCCCTAATTAAATATCGCTAGAACACTACTTGAGACTTATTATGTACAATATTAGGCATATACTAACCCTCACAACATACATCTCATTAATTAGAATAGCTGGCAAGACAATATAGTTTGAAGATTTGGTTGTATATAAATGGCGGTTGGGTCATTAAAAACATCTCCTCTATAAACACTGTAAATTACTTCCCAGTTATACTCAGGAGTTATATTTTGAAAGAGGAGCTATTATTTCATAGAAAATAATTAACAGCACTGCTAAGAATGGCATGCTGATGCTCAGCACCAGCTCCTGAAGAGCGAATTGTACTGACAGCTCCTGCAGCTGTACTCCACCGCTGCCTGGGGCCAGGAGGGGCTGACCACTTGAAGCAACCTGCCACCACACCACAGCCATCAGCCAGCTTGCAGGGACCTTAGAAGCCCATGACTAGCCCCTCGCTTCCACATCTAAATGTAAAAGTCTACAGATAAAGAGAGTGGCAGGTCATGGAGCAGCAACATAGGAAAATAAAAGAGAGTAGACACCTGACCTAGAATCTGGATGGAGTCTTTCCAGTTTAGGAAGACTAGTGGAGCCCCAGAAAGGAGGTTCATATTTTTTGCTGTCAGCATTGCACTTTTTTTTCCTATAGGAAAATAAGGATTTTAAACTCCCATGGAAATTCCCACGGAAAAGTGAAAGGACGTGGGATGGAATCCAGTACTGATATGTGCACTATGAGATACTCAGAAACTGAATTTAAATGCAAGTGTTACAAAGGTTAATGTGATAGTGGGCAATATAAAGCATATAGAGGGATAAATAAGAAGTCTTACCATAGGGACCATTTTGTGAAAGTACATAGCAGCAAATAAATAAATGAGAGCAGAGCATTTAGTAGCAGGGAGAATGAAAATGAGGGACTTCCTCCTAGGACTGCAAAGCAGGGAAATTTGCATTATTTCTGACATACTAATCTAGTGCTTGCAGAAAATATAGATAAGTTCAAAACAGTCACAGGGCATAATATTTTCTTCTGAAGAAAAAAATTTTAAAGCAATACAGAACAACACAGAAGCAAGCCGTGAACTAAGAAATTAGGGCCTTTCACCCTGTGTTTCACTAACAGGTCCTAAACTCTGAAGTACTAGAAGTGCCAATGCATTCTTCCTTGAATCCAGCCTTTATTATCTTGATGTTTCCTTCTGTCTCTCCCTCTCCTAGACATTTCCTAATTTGAAAATTGGGAAAGACAGGTTAGTTGCTATTCAGTGAGGGTTTGCAATTGTATAGTAACACAAATAAAACACTTTTCATGGTTGTGTGGTTTTAACACAGCAGTAGAACATAAAATCAGTGAGAACTAGAACACTACAACCATTGTGACCCCAAATCTGGTGTGAGGAACAGGTTTTGTTTGTGCCCCCACTCCTTCTTAGAACAAAATCAGGATGAGCCAATATCAGAGGAGAATAATTGGTTTGTAAAAATTAAAATGTATGGATTAATTTCTCTTCATTTAATGATAAGTTATGTCTATCAGGGGCACAAACATTTGTATTTTTACAAATACAATCCATAACATTTTATGAAAAATTAAGTTCAGGTGTCACTCTTGTCGTGACTGTATCCTGTTAGCAATCTCCAGAGTAATATTTTCTTCATGGTATACCCATATCCTATCTCTCATCTTGGGACATAGATGGAAGGGCAGACAAGGAGGAAGCAAATATGGAAAAAAGAGGCCAACAAACCACACTCCAGACACAACAAAATATTGAATCATCTTTTCTGGAACATTACATCATACAGTAAGTGTCTTCCTACTTGAAAATCACACATCTCTATTTTTTTGGTTCATGAAAACAATATTATCAATCTGATACAGCAAAACATCTTTATGGAGATTGCACTCACACAATTAAATGGTACGGTACAAATCCCTTGCTGTTACACAGGGATAAAAACGATTATCATTTTCAAGAAAGTAGTATAAGGATACATAAACTTTCATACCAACACTCCACACTCCCACACACTGCATTTCTAAAACATAGTCACTCTAATGTTGCGGCTGGTAACACTTTCAAAGCTAAAGCCAAAGTTTTGAAAAGTCCTTCATGTCATCCAGAATATGTAAAGTGCAATTCCAGTGTGATGTTTGAAGACTGTTTTAATTTTTATTCCAGAAAGTATGAATGTCAACAAAACTGGAAGGCTGACGTGGTGTACCTGTGAAATATATCTGTGATAACTGCATGCAGATTGATCCTCAGATGTTATAGGAATGTAAAAAAAACGGATTTACCATGAGAAGATGACCTTTTTTCTTTTATGGGTTGTTTCTCCATGTTTGTTTGGTTTTTTTTTTAAGAAATCTAGCTTACCCATAGAATAATTTCTCCTTTAGGTCCCATTTGGTATTTATTGAAGCCATTTGAAGACTGTCATTAACTTCCACTGCATTTAGACTAGCTGAATTAATTCATTTATTTGCAAAGAATTGCACGCTCACATTTACAAAATCATTCGCCTAAAAGTTCTAAAATTTAACAACAAGCAACTTGCTTTCAAAATGTATTTAAGCCTTTGCAGAAACTAGTTCAAACATTGGCTTATGTAGCATTTGTAATTTCAGATAAGTCCTGTGTCAGAAGGTGGGCTGGGAAGAGGGAGCAAAAGAAGATCAAAGGATTGGTGCCTTCCTACGACACACTTTTATTCTCAGTATAGATACCACATGAGTACTATGTGGTATCCTGAAGTTAAAGGCCCCAGTCTACAGCTTGTAAGCTATGGGTGCATGAAAATGAGAGTTGCATCTTCTAATATTTTGTCTCATATATTTCTTAAACACTGTTACACACAGAGCCCAAAAGGACAATAATACCAGGTGCACTCTTTATAGTTTACAGAAAAATCTCCTTCTTTTTCCACCACTATGTTGTCCACCTCCACATATAATTCAAAATTGGCCACTTCCTCAGTTTCTGCATTTCTGTAAATACACTATATCTTTTCTTCCTACTCTTTAGCCCTAATTTCCTCTCTCCATCCTCATTCACAGCAAATATGTGCAACTTGCTGTGTTTCCTCACTGAAGGAAAAAAAATCCTTCCTTCTTCCCAAGAAATACTGGTGTTTTGGTGTTTCTAAAGTAAACATTATAAATGCTTCTTGTCTCTCTTTAGTTTATGTCTGATCTCCTTTTACACAGTTTTTGCTGCCCTTACCAAAGGTCCAGTTTGCAAAAATAAACTGTATTGTAATTGCATTGCATGATTTTACAAGATGACAATTAACCATGGGATTCCACTTTTGAGACATCAGACTTTTTATGTAAAATAAAAGCATCTGAAAATTGGGATATTGTTCCAGTAGAGCAGTACAGCTTCAACACAAAGAATGTATCTTTATATAACTTCTAGTAATAAATTAAAATATGAGGGATTAAGGTTTTTTTAAAGATTTAAATATTTATGGTTTTTTATATTGCTTGCTTGAAAAGAATGTAAGGGGTTTTGACTTATTCAATAGAAACAGGTATGTGGTATGTTTTATTTGATTATTTGACAGTAATGTACATTTAAAAACTGTCCATATTTTAGTTCTTGAGAAAGCAAGTATATATCATTATGAACCAGAGAATATTGGCAGATGCAAAAAAGGACAATATTTTATGAGTTCATTGAATACATTACTGTAAAAATGTAGTACAGCTTTTTACTAGCTTTTAGTTTCATATATGGTTTGTAATGTTCATATGTCATTCCTAAAAGGATATTTTCAGATACATTGCACCATATTGTCAAGACAGTAGAGGGGTTACTGGTTATTGTTCTTGGAACTCATAGAGAACAAAATAGCTGCCTTAATCCCCAACACGTCTTTCATGAATCAGGTAAAGCACAAATACAGAAAGGCAAAATTTGTCCCATTCACCAATATGAAGTTATGTCAGGGAAGAATCAAGCCCACTGTCTACCTGCAACACAGATTTACTGGTCACGCTGTGATGGCTTTTTAGATATGGCTTTCCCACAGTATTAGCCAGCAAGCTGTTCAGTACGGCCACTGTGCTCTTGCCAAAAAGGCTGATTTGGAAATCCAGTTCCCAAACTGAAATAAACAAATAAATGATCCTTTGTTCAATGATACGTGAATGTCTTTGATCCCCATAGAAGTCTTTCTTTAGCCTTTTAACTAATCATTTAGCCTAAAATAATCTGATATTTTTACATTAAATATAGCCAATGTTTCTTCAATACAGGCTGTAATACAACATAACTCTGATAAATGAATTTTCATAATACAAATAGAGAGGAAATTATATTAAAAAATTAAGATAATGGTATGAGCAGATAAAAGGCAATGGACTGAAACAAAAGCAAACAGGAAAGGCAGCTTAACTTCTCACCAACAGAACAGCCTCTCCTAGATTTCTCCTGGGGGTTTTGTTGTTCGTTTTAACAAGATTCTTTCTGTAGTGTATTCCTGATTAAATGATACATATTGCACTTGAATGCTAAAAAGAAATCTTAGCCAACCAAATATAAACAACAAAACAAAGTCTCAGTCTGTACCAGAAATTAATTTTCCAGTTGCTCCACTTGAATGTATGTCTCAGAGTTTATTGACAAAATATGTTTCCCAGTTATCCCAGTTTCCCAACTTCCCACATTTGTAAAAGATCTGCCTGAAATGTAATGCTTTCTAGATCAAATCATCAAAGGTTACTAAATATCAACTTACTTCCATCTGAAACCTTTCTTTAGTTGGGATTTAACATTCTATGATGAATTAAAAATTGCATTGCTAGAATGAGTGTGAGGGATGATGTTGGAATGTTATTTTCAACCATGCGCTAAAAGTGCTCTAAGGAAACTCCCTTCTTTAACATACATACACATATAATCACTTTTTAAATTTTATTATAGAGTTCAGAAAAAGCAAAACCAGAAAAAGTACACATGACTTTCAGTGAGGAAAATAAGAGCGAGAAAGACTGTTGCATTCTTGTGCTTTTACAAGACGAATTATTGCTGAGTAGTCTCTGTAAGATCTTGTAGGAGCGGCAGGAGAGATCATGTAAAAAGTTCTTATGGTTCATAGTCTCCTTAAATTTCCTGAAAGCAGAAAAATTTTTGAAGGTTAAATGTAAAGCACTTTTTGCATTTAAGTGGGGACACTGAAATTCATAAAGTAAAGCATATATGCAAGTTCATCAGTGATTTTCCTTTAGTAACAGGAAGTATAACTTTGTATATCTTATATGTTTAAGGTTAAAAACATCATTGCTCAAAAAAGAAATCACCTTTGAGCTTAAGGAATCCAAAAGTTACACCACCAATAAAATGAAACAGGAATAGTAAGAAGAATTTTGAATACAATGGCTTTTGCATTTACTGTCCTCAGCAAAAAAAAAAAAAAAAAAAAAAAGGTTAGTATTCACAAAAGATTACCAAAGATCAAAGAGGATCAGAGAGGAAAATCAATGTTTATTATTTTAGTCTTTCAGACTCTTTCTTTCTGTCTTCCATCTCCTGCTTTTTTTTTTCAACTTTTACATTGTGTAAATTATTGCTGCATGTGTCTTTATCATTTTATGACTTTCAGCAATCCAAAGGATTGAACCAGATAGTTAGAACTGAAATAAAACACTTGTTAGCTATGACCTGAAAATCAGCAGCAGGAGTAATTACACGTATATGTATAATCTAACACAGCTTCTGTATTGCATCGTAATAACACTGTGCTCTTCCACTTCATTACCTAGTACCAGCAACGGTAGCTCCATGTAATTGGTACTGCTGACTGCTTGATCTGGAGTGAGAGTTAATTTTTTCCATGTCTAGTTTGAGTATTTTTCATGTCTCCATTTTATGGTACATTCTGCAAGTTCCATAATAGGAGTTACAGAAACCCAGATGAATGGGTTTAGCATGCTACATGACATTGGAGAGACAGGGTGGTGACAGACATGACTGATCATGTCATATGTAGGGGGAAGTCAGGAAATATCTTGAATGGCTTGAAACTAAAAATGTCCTGAAAGGTGAGTGAGTCTCTAACATGTCGTTCCTTTTTTTTTTCTCTGGGGATCTAGACATGCTCGTAGGTTCCTTAATATTTCATGCAAGGGCAAACAAAATCCTGTTGTTAGGAAAAATGAAGCACAGCCTTTTTTGTGTTCATTATATTATGTATCTGTCTCCAACATTTTGCAGAAAAGACAAAAAGTCTAGAAGCTTTTAAATACATTACACTGAAAAAGCATTTAACAGTGACACAAGAGTTTAAAATAATAATAAAAGAAAATTAAAAAGAAAAAGAAAAAGAAACCCTGAGAAACTCTCAGTAGAACTCCTTGGACCAGACCAGGGAATGATTCACAAGGTTTTTTTAGCATGCAGATATTTTGCCTCCATTTTCTGCAGCTGCTGCTAAAATAAAATGAAAGGTGTTTAAATTTATGTAATCAGAAAATAGGTAGAGACCACAGCCTCAGCTGCAGATACCAGTTCTGTACATTTTAGGAACGGGAGTGGAAGACTAGCTTTAATATAATTTTGCAGTTTTCTGATGCTTGCTACGACAGAGGCCATTACGAGCCAAAGCATAATTCAAAACTGCCTAGAAGGTGTTTTAAAATTAAACTAGTTTCAGAAATCTCACAGCCCCCTGTGCCAGCTGGAGATGGGAAGGATATGACATCCAAACATGTAGTTTTGAGGAACAAACACGATTCCTAGAGAATCGTGCTGTTAGGAAAAAGCTCCATTTATGAAGTGTCTAAAACTGCAGAGCAAGCTCAACAAAACCCAGCCTGCCAGCTGTCAGTCTGCTATTTGGGTATCACGCGTTCGTTTGGAGACTGGGATAGTTATGGAACACATGGAAACTCTCATAGCGGGAACAGCCATAACAGAGACCATGGTTAGCACAGGTCTTTGCCACAGCATCTGAACATTTCAGTTGCGAAGGACCATTAGTACAAACACAGCTCCGGATGCTCTGCCGTGGCCTGAAGCTGTGGTACATGGACAGAAAAGATTCATGCACAGCTCAGCCTTCTGCCTGGCTCTTAGGGCACCCGGAGATAGAAATAAAGGGGAGAAAAGAAGAAATACTTTGATTTTTGGTTACACGTCAATTCTGTTGCTATGTATGTTTGAATAATATACTTCCCGTAGTATAATAACCCCCTAGCCTGTTTTTAGCAGTCTGCCTACAATAGAGAATGAGTAACAGGATTAGAAACATCTTTATTACAATTTTATTCCCTCTCTGTGCCATTTTTCTCAGCACTTTACTGCTTTCCTGCTTCTGTCCAGGATAATAAAAGAATGGAATACCTCTCCTCTTACCCAACTATTCAGCTGATACTAAGAGGATAATAAAAGAATGATTCAATGTCCATTTGGAAAATCAATCAAAGTGGATTTTGATCTATTCTCAAAGGCCTGAAAAAAATCATTACATAAATCCAGATTCACATGGATAGGCCTAAGTATACATGACTAGATTTTTAAGGGAACTTACAGCTCTTAACAACAGTCATCAAATGGGATTTTCAAAGGTACCTATCTAATTCTCCTTGGTGCTTATCTGCATCTTCATGAGCCTAGGTACTATAAAAAATCCGTCCTTTGATCATCATCAAATGCATAAGGAAACTCTCAAAAGCAAGTAAATAGCTGACAGATACTCATTCAGAGGAACGGAGGTGAGAGGGAACAGGTAGAACAGAATTAGTAATTTAAAAGAACAGGTCATTTCATAAATAATCTGTATTCCTTTTGTCTCTCAGGAAAAAATGGCTCAAGTAAGGAGAAGTTATATAATTTTCATTCCCAAAAAAAAGTCTTTAGTCTTAGTCTGATTCAGACATAGTCCTCAAAACACGGTATATTGTAGCTTATATTTTCCAGTCTTACTTATCCTAAAGAATAAGAAGAAAACAGAAAAAAACCATGTTTTCTGATTCCATTCAGTCTCTTCCAGTAAATTCAGGCTACTGCAGTTTAGGAAGTAAGCAACTGCCCAATCCTTTAAGAGAGCCAATGATTTCCTTTACATTTCCTGCCCCTTTATGTTACATTTTTGAGAACATGTTTATCTTATTCTGCTTTTCCACAGCAGAAATATTATTTCTTCTCATAAGAGAAGAAATTGTTCTGCCAAAAATTTAAATAACTTACTTTCTGCCAAGAATTTGACTAACTTTGTTTAAATTCCATTTCTTATGGACGACAGATACACTTCCATCTTCCAGACAGCATTTGAAAATGACATGCAAATTCCTGCATATTCCCTGAATTTGCAGAAATAAATTGTGTTTGTCACTGAAAGCAGTCAGAAGAAAAATGGAAAGCAAGTTGCTTTAGGTCAAAAAAAAGTTTGAATTTTCTTGAACTTGCATTGTGCAATTATGAAACATTTCTTTCTCAGGACTCACCACGTCTGTTGTTCTACTTTATTGCTGAAAAGAGGCTATATTCCTTTTCTCTCTCACTGAGGTTTTACATTTGTTCTTTCTTCTTGGTTTCTGAAAGTTATTCTTGTTTAAAAATAGAGATGCTTTTGTCTAGTCTCTATGTAGACAAAAAACCAAGCACCTCCACCAGAAGCGCGGTCTCTGCATTTCCTGCTCTAAGGAAAACAGGGACTATTCGCCCTTGTTATCTTCAGGAAAAGTGTGATTGACAGGCTTTTTTTATTATTATTTGACAGAGTATAAATGCAACAGTGAAATGTCTGTCACATGAGCTTGTATGACTGCAGAACTCTGTTCCACAGAGTTCATTTACAAAAGGCATTTCCATCGCTCAAGGTTTTGAATGATGTATAGAGAGTACAAACTACCTCTAAAGGTTTATCTACATTGCTTATTTAGAATAACTTACTAATAACTGATCAATGCCTCTAGCATCCTCACTAGTGAAGTCAAACTCAACAGTATTTCTATTTACCCAAAAATTCAAACATAAATAACTGATGCAAATGCGCATGTGTTTTTTCAATTCAACAGGTGATAAACTGTATGGAAAATGCCGTCTTGACCAAAATCCAGTATCATTTAAGGCAAAACAAAACTAAATTCATGGCAGTGTGCTAGAAAAAGGAAGAAAATAAGAAGCATGTTTGATAGTTTGCATCAACAAAGTTCTCATTTAATCTGTATTCTTATCATGCAACTCTAATGCTTTGTTTTATGACACCTGGATGCTGATTTTGCTTGGCTAACAAATTTTCTGGTTGTGTAAGTGAAAGAAATGAGGTTTTTGAGGGGATATTTTAATTACTCAAATTCACAATATAACTATCATCATGGATTCCAGACTTCAGCTTCCTGACGCATAAATCAAAACCAAAAGTGGATTCAGTTGCTCACCTATAAGCACGTAGTGCCGTGCTGAAACATCAGCATGAGGTCAGCAGATATGGTGCAGGTTCCATGGGAAACTCACTCCCTCCTGGAGGAGTTGCTGGAGACTCAGCAGCAGACCCCAGGGCACCCCAGAAGGCACTAGACAGCTATGCTCGGGCAACTGAACAAAGTCTCAGGAGTCTTCAATGCTGGCAAATGCTACAGACTTTTCCTTCTTACATGAAACTACAGCAACACATTCAACTTGAGATAAAACCTGAAAGTCATGCCAAAGCTTTAATGATGTCAGAGGAGGCAGAATAGTCTTATAGATGGGTAGGATTTTTCTGAAACTAAATGAAAACTTCTAAAAACTGGCCCAAAAGAAAGAATTTTTAATGAAATGTTGGTACGTTTCTGGTATCATCTATAGCAACTTATAAAATCAGTTCTGGTTTTTTAAACAAGTCCGGAAACATAGAAAAAAAGATTGAGATTAATATAACCCTCAGATAAATAAGGTTAGCCTTAAAGAATAAATAAAACACTTTTCTTGGGTAGACAGTAGAACAGAAATTCTATATTTCCTATATTTAATTCTATGATGAGAAATGCAACATTTTACATAAAAAGAAATTCAATAATAAAATGCAGAATATTCAGCTTCATCTATAACCTGTATCTTTTTATTTTAAAAAGTCTTTTTTTATGAGATCATCCAGGCTCAATCTAAAGGCCTAAGCTTAGACATTGATGGCAAAGACACTAAACCGTTTGTTCCTTGCACTTATAATGGGATGATACATTCCATTGTTATAGGATTAGGAGAATTAGTAATGGATTAGTAATAGTAGAATTAGTAATGAGTCTGTAATTGAAGAATGTTTTTAAAACATTTGTTGCCATATTTAAATAACTGGATGTTTCTGTCTCTGATATTGACTATGCAAATCTCATGCTCAGGCTACAAGAGACAAATAGAAAGCCATGTTTTTATATCATTGTACATAAAGCCTATTCAGTATCTACTTTGCTTTGCATGTTTTAGGATCCAAATTTAGCTTTTTCTCCCATCTTTAATATTTAACAATGCTTAAAAGTACAAAATACAGTGAAACTATTATTTTCCACTTTTTTTCCTAACCAAATATATTATTTGAGATTACTACTGTTGTCTGAAATACTAGCCTAAACACAAGTGAAAACAAATTAAAGCTAACTTTCCATCTAAATCATCATCATTACAGACTTATTTTCAAGAGTGTAAAATGGTGTCTACATTAAACTGCCAAAACTTTAAACTAGAAAATAATTTACTACAAACTGATAAAAAACCTGGAGAGGAAAAAAATGTCTGGATGTGCACTGCCACCAGAGGATAAATGGCAGAATCTGCATGAATTTTAAAAACAGCAGGGAAAAAAAGCTCCAGAATACAGGACACTTTGCACCAACAGTACACCTAAATTAATCTGACAGATAAGTTTTATCAGCACTACCACAAATGACCTGAAATTATATCTTTTTTTCTTTTTTTCTTACAGATGAACTGAAAAGGATACTAACAAACTGAAATAGTTCTGCTAAAGTGACATTCTGGGGCAAATTAATTCATGAGGTGTCTTTAAATAGAAAATATAGAACCATAGAACCGTTTAGGTTGGAAAAGACCTTTAAGATCATCAAGTCCAACCGTTAACCTAGCACTGCCAAGTCCACCACTAAATCATGTTCCTAAACACCGCATCTACACGTCTTTTAAATATCTCCAGGGATGGTGACTCAACCACTTCCCTGGGCAGTCTGTTCCAATGCTTGACAACCCTTTCGGCAAGGAAATTTTTCCTAATATCCAATCTAAACCTCCCCTGGCACAACTTGAGGCCATTTTCTCTTGTCCTATCGCTTGTTACTTGGGAGAAGAGACTGATATTTAAGCAACGAAAAAACTTTCTTTCCAGTGCTTATGGTACGTAGCCAACCTCTTCTGCTTAAACTGCTTTTAATGTCTGACTAATTGAAAGTCAGGGGCAAAATTAGAGTCTCACACTCTGTCTTGCCAATTCAAGGCATACATCTAAAATGTTGATTCGAGCAGAATAAAACACCACATTTTACATTAGAAAGATGTCACAGTCCTAGGCCATTTCTAATAAATAACTCCAGCATTTACAACGAAAGGGGAACAACGGCACAATAACAATTTGTCTGGCATCAGTCTGTTCAAAATTCCTTCGAAGGCACGTCGAGAGGGAAGTCTGCAGTGAGGTCCCCCAGGAGGCATTGGTATGTTTCATTATGACAGTCCTTGGCAGCTCATCAGTTCTACTCAGGAAGCAATTGGCCCCTTCCAGCAACCAAACTAATTTGTTTCCTATTCCAGCTTTTAGATTCTCCACCCTCTGGCCTTGTTCTTTTCTTTCCAAAGCAACCATGGCAAATGATCCTATTTGGACTAGGCTCTGGGCTATCCAAAACAACCCGAAGCAAAGGGCAGAGGTGTGCCATGCCCAGCATCACCTACTGTGTTACTGTCTACCCAAGAACATGAAGGGAAGAAGGATGGTGGACTTGGCAGTACTAGGTTAACAGTTGGACTTGATGATCTTAAAGGTCTTTACCAACCTAAATGATTTTAGTTTAAAATAAAAATATATTTTCTATTTAAAGACAGCTCATGAATTAATTTGCCCCAGAAGATCACTTTTCCTTGATGATTAAAGATTTTTCACTAAACTGCATAAACATCTGTCAAAAGGTTTTAGAGGAATACTTGACAGATATTTTTTAAGGTTACTCTCTTTTAATGAAATCTGTCTCTCATTAAGTTCATTCAGATCACTTTCCAGCCTTTCAGTGCCACAAGCTTTGAGTTGCGTTCAGAACAGTGCTTCATGAATGGAGAGCCTTGATATCTTTCTTCATTTAAATTTTGATCAGTCTGAAAGTCTGAATATCATTTCTGTGATACTTCCTTAGCTGCTGTTCTGAATTAAATTACATTGATTTGTTTCTACTTGGTATTATGTATGCAGGTACAATTAAGCCATAACACTCTAAGTTTCCATACTGAAATAAGAAACTTTGCAGAAGTAATCCTTCACTGGCCTTGCCACAACAGAAACTGTCTGCTTCTAGCTGAACAAAAACCCTGAGAATGCCCCTTGAGAACTGTTTGAAAGTCAAAAGATTCCTGTCAAAAAAGACAGGAATCCTGTTGAATCCTGTTTTCCCTCGTTAGTGGGATATAGGAGTGTAGTACCTTGGATAACCCATTCATGGCAAAATTCCTATTCCAGAAAAATCAGTAGCAAATGCTTGTCCCTGGAATTTTATTCAAATTTTATTTGTATGTTCTCTTTTTCTTCTGATTAATTTTCACAGATTATTTTCAAAATAGCTATTTATACCCAAATATTACAAATATAACCATGAGAAATGCTACAGTTATGATTCATGCAAGAATACTGGTCACTATTAATAATTGTTGGAAGTAGCTAATGGGCTCAGTGAAGGTGATGGAGACTGTAAAATAGATCACACCTCATTTCTGTGATCTGGGAACGAGAGCTTTTGTGTCACTACTGAACCTTTCTGTCATTTTAACGCATTAGGGTTTATACATTGTTTGACTGCATCTTTTATAACTGTATTAAATATATTCACTGATAAATGTCTGGACTGTGTCAAGAAAAGAAGAGAATTGGACAAAGAAACCATTAAAATTCACAATTATGTAGTGTTTAATTTTAATCTGTCAGTCCAGTTGCAGCCATCTGCACAATTAACTTGTCTGACCAAAGGGAGGAGGAAGAGGCTTAGCTTGAATCTGGGCTTGAGAAAGGAATGTGATTCTGCACACGGGCAAAGGATTTTCTGCCAAAATAAGATCACTAAAATGGAATTCCCATGACTACTTTTCTCTTGGCACCCCGATGATCAAGGGAGTAGACACAACTGGTAGATAGCTGCCGTAAGGACTGAAAAATGAAACAGAAGCATGTGATCTACCATGTGTGGTCGAGAATTCAGCAGCACTTCACCCAGTCCCAAAAAAAACTCCTGTTAAAAACTATTTTGGGTGACATGGATTTTAAAAACCTCAGCTAAATCATAGAACCTACCAAGCCTTATTGTCAGTGCTTTTATTTTTCTTTTTTTTCCCCTAAGTATCAGGCTTACTGATATAGCTCTCTGAAACTGAGAGCTGCCCAGTCCACATAATGCCACAATCATTAATCACAAACATGACAGAAAAGCTCCGTGGAGCATGGATTGTACCTTCCTCTGTATGCAATGCAGACATTCAATGAATAATAGACAGTATCACAAGTCCTAAGTCTTTTGACTTCACTATATAATCGCTCCAGGTATAGATGTTGCTTAATAATCATCAAACTATCACTTAATATTTACTTTTTTAAATTTGTACAGACGTACTTTTACCTTCTCTTATAGGGACAAATATCAGCTACTAATATCAGCTGTCTTTCTGGCTGGACATTCAGGAATTCAGGAAATTAGACACTTAGCTTTGAACTTTGAACTTTGAAATCTCAGCTGAAAAAAACTAGTAATCATTTACAGAAAATATTTTCCACCAGCAGTTTCTGTAATAGCATCTTGCTATTCTGCTCTCAATGCAGAAACAGCTTGCCCAGTACATTAAACACTCAAAAGGAAAAGATATGTCAGAAACAGAAGCAGCAGCAGCAGCTTAGCTCACACAAACCTTTGGGATAAATGGTTTTATTGCCCATAGTTCTGTGCTGTGAACTGTACACCACCCTTCACGCTCCCTATGGTAGTGCCATCCTTAACTATTGGAAACTCACCATCATTAGGGAGAGTCTTGGTCTTTGCATTCTCTGCAGATATCCACCTGCAGCCCATGGAGGACCCCAAGCCAGAGCAGGTGGATGCGCCCCAAAGGAGGCTGTGACCCTGTGGGAAGCCCATGCTGGAGCAGGCTCCTGGCAGGACCTGTGGAGAGAGGAGCCCACAGTGGAGCAGGTTTGCTGGCAGGACTTGTAACCCTGTGGGGGACCCATGCTGGAGCAGTCTGTTCCTGAAGGACTGCACCCCGTGGAAGAGACCACTCTGGAGCAGCTTGTGAAGAACTGCAGCCCATGGGAAGGACTCACGTTGGAGAAGTTCATGGAGGAGTGTCTCCCATGGGTGGGACCCCACACTGGAGCAGGGGAAGAGTGTGAGGAGTCGTACCCCTGGGAAGGAAGGAGTGGCAGAGACAATGTGTGATGAACTGACCACAACCCCCCATTCCCCGTCCCCCTGCGCCACTCAGGGGGAGGAGGTAGAGAAAATTGGGAGTGAAATTGAGCCCAGGAAGAAGGGAGGGGTGGGGGAAGGTGGTTTTAAGATTTGGTTTTATTTCTCATTATCCTACTCTGATTTGATTGGTAATAAATTAAACTAATTTCACCAAGTCGAGTCTGTTTTGCCCATGACGGTAACTGGTGAGTGATCTCCCTGTCCTTATCTCAACCCACAAGCCTTTCATTATATTTCCTCTCCCCTGTCCAGCTGAGGAGGGGGAGTGATAGAGCGGCTTTGGTGGGCACCTGCGTCCAGCCAAGGTCAACCCACCATAGGCAGAAAGAGGAGATTCCACAGAAAAGAAAATCTCAGAGAATTGTGGTTATAAACAGTGCATCAAAACTCTGAAAAACAAAAGTGAAATAATGAATCTTACTTATTCACAGGTATGTAGAACCTCCATATGCAGACAGTTGTCAAGATAGGATTTACATATAGGTTTATATCACATTCTTTCAGATCTCAGTTCTTTAGGAAAAAAGCCTCTAGCTGTCCTTATGATTCACGTAGTTTTGATTATATAAACTGATCTCCAATTGTCTGTTTTCTATAATGAGCTTCTGCATTATAATAACTAAAATAAATGCAACTCCCGCAAAAAATATAAAGCTATATGCAGTAATCTCTTTGTAGCTTGCTCAAATCTTGATCAAAACACGCTATGTACCACATCCCAAATCTCATCAAATATCCAACCTTGTTAAACCTAAAACCAGAGAGACAGAAACAGCAGTACTCCAAGAGATCACGGGGTGTTCTGGCAGCTCAGCTGAGGGGACAACAACTGTCTACTGCCATGGAATCAAAGACAGCTAAATAAAATTTCACTCTGCACCAGCACTTTCTTCATTTACTGCCAGGAAGACTGAAAGCAATTCAAAAAGTTTCAAATTTTATTTAGAATGGTCTCAATTTGGCCTTCCTTTTGAAATAATTGCTTCTTTATTTCTGTGTTGAAAATGAATTCTGAATGAAAATAACAATCATTGAACATCTTGTCAAACATTCAGGACTCCAGGATGAGGAAAAGGGCTATAGTTCTTCTCAGATTCTGGAATTATTTTCCATCACTCTCACAAATTTTTCCATGGCAGTTTTGACTAGTCATTTAGGTGTCTATTCATTGCATCCTTATGTGATTCTTTTAATCAGGGCCATTACCTCTACTTGTCCTCAATTAACCAACATAAAATATAGATAAAGAAATATCCTTTCTACGTTAGATGTGTTTTCTGGCTGCATGAAATGTTACCTTTTCAGGGAAAGCATCTTGTCTGATGCTACATTATTCCTGTGCCCCACACTCATCCAAAAAGTCAACAGGGGAGATACACCTGATGTGTCAGAAGTCTCCAGCTGTGTTGTTCCAAACTTCTATGACCTGTGTGGAAAGCACTGGATCATATAAAATCTTATTGGATCCCTAATTAAAATACTTATAATAAAGCATTTGAAAATGCTTGGATTAAGGAATTTGTATTAAAAGAGACTTCCATGCATTGTCAATAGCTTTGCATCGTCACGAAAAATAAACTACTATCTCAATGTAATTACAGTGCCATCATTTAAAACTTTACTGGTTTTCAACTTAACTCCTTCGTCACTCTAGCTCTATCCAGTCATCACTTCCCATGACCTCCCAATATCCAGGCCTGCATCCTGTGAGTTACAGATTCCTCCAACAAACAAGCTGTAACAACCATCTGATTTTTGCCTTCTCATGGCTTTTTTCTCCTAGATTACACTGCAGTAAATGTCCAAACCTTGACAAATAGCTCCCCATCATATTAACACTTCATTTCAGTGACACGCATCTTGTTCTCATTGAGATCACTCAAACAACTTTTTTTTAATCTTCTTGGTTTGGTCAAACTGTCTTCTACTTTAATTCTCCCACTGATAACAGCCTTATAAAGTTGATACAGTTGCCTTATTTTTAGGATCTTGAATATTTTAAGACTTGCCTGCGTTTCCACACTTGTCTTTTCTTCACCTATTTTACCTTTCTTTCTATAATCTCACAGTATCCCAAAACCCGTCTCTTGGCAGCTGATCATGCCATCACTCTCACTTTCTTAAAAAATTCTCAGTAATAACTTCTACAGAAAATCTTATAAAAAAGAAGCAATAATAACACTATACATATAGGCACAATTTTTATCTGCACAAATGTACACAAAAATTAATCCAGTGACCATATAGTCTTACTTAATTCCTTTCCATGCACCCAATCCTCATTTTAATCCTCTTTCTTGTACCAAATCTATATTCGGTTTTGTACTTTTAAAGAAAGAATCACATCTAAATAGCTGCTTTGTGGACTTCTTTGAAAAGAGAAAGCTGTTTGTGAAATACAGATAGTCATATTCATAGAAATAATACATGCACTTTAAGAAAGTGATTAGTATATGGAACAGGTATCTAGAAAAGGAACACTTTCCATACATTTTCCATGTCGAGAAATCTTCAGACCAATTTTGGTACTCTTCTAGAAGCAAACATTTCAATTGTAGGTCACATGTTGCAGGTTAGACAAGGAATTACACTACCTAATAGTTGTTTGTGTCTTTTACTTAAAAAACTTCTAGTGTGTATTTCCTCTCAAAATGTAAACAGCCAGTTTACATATAGCCAGTCCACATATAACAGCTACAGTCATGAACAGTTCAAGGAAACAACGAACTAGCAATTGATTAGAAGTAATAGATTTCAATGCAGCTCACCATGTATGAGATACATAGAACTTCTTTGAACCTGATAAAAAGACTAATTTATTTTTGTCTTTGGATAAGAACATCAAATGCCTATTAATACTATAGCTATTTCAAATACATGAATTCAATGGCCTTTTCTTTATAAATAGTTTTTGCAAGGTAAAGTCTTTAACTGCTGGCAGTGGAATATTCACAGAAGTTTCAGCAACAAAATCAGCTGGTCATATCTAGAGGAGATAGTTTTCAAGGCAGTTGGCTTCAGGAGAAACCTGAGACTTAATTCTGTAAATTTTATTCTATTTGAAGCTTCCGTCTCTCCTTTCCTTTGGTAAAATAAATGGAAACATAAATCAAACTTGTACTAAATATCTCTCTCATTATTCTTGAATCTAATATCTAAAGAAAAGGCAAACTATAGATTTCTGAAGGTTATTCAAAACTTGTTTGTGAGCTCTGAGCTGGTTTTTTTTTAGTTTCCAAGCTAAGTTCTATTATACAGGTACAATGTGGATAATGTGGATAACTGATAACTGTTTCTTTCTTCTGATACAAAAATAACGTTTCCCTCTCTCTTGCCAACTTATTGAAAAAAATAACAGGCTTCTATAAAATTTATTTTACAGCATGTTTTTCCAGTGCCATAAACTACCAAATCAGAGAAAATGTAAATGCTGTACACATCTTTTAATGTCTTTCAAGAACAACAATAACAATTATATTTTGTGTCAGCTTTGCAAGGTGGCTTTCCCAATGTTCCAGTATGTAATTATGTCATTCAGTTTTCAGTTTTGTTTTCTTTTTCTTTAAAGCACTTGCAAAAGCAACATCTAGGGAATTTCACAGCTGATGAAATCTTGGCCCTAAGACAGTGAATTGCAGAACTCCCACTGATTTCAGCAGGGCCCAGAGTCTCATTAATCCCTTTCAAAAAGTACTAACCTATTAAATTAAATATAAAAAAGTACATTTCATTAATTATGCTTTTCCAAAATCTTCAGAGAATCAGAACTCCTGACTTTCATTTCTCAAAGGCTCAGAAAAACAAGTCTTAGAACTACTCAGATCAATGGCAGAAACCACATTACCTTCCCTGTCTTTGGGGAGAAATAGCAATATTATTATAGGCTTAAAACATATTTTATTCAGGATTGTGCAAATAGTTCATTTTAAAAGAAAAGAAAATATTCAAGAAGCTATCAAAGAATCTGTCTTTTCTTTTTCCTTTCTATAAATAATGAACTTGATGGTATGAACAGCTTGGTCAGCTTGGCTCCTGAAAAGTCAAAACAGTGTTAGATTCATTTGCAGTTCTTGGCAAAAAAGTAGTGAGTATATTAAGCTAAACTTTTTTTCCTGAAAAATCAGAATATATGTCTTCTCCCCCAGATTCATACCTTAAGCACCTGAGACCTCAGCTTCTGAAATTTAGACTCCCTCCTCACAGATAAAATCCCAAAGAATCAGCCACTGTATTTTCGTTTGTGTTTACACAGACAGATTGTCCATGCAAGAAACTTTTTCTCATGTTATTTGTTTTCTAAAAATCAAGAACAGTCTAAGTACTAAGGGGAAACATTTATGGAGTGTTTCATCAGTAAAGCACAGTGTAGTGAGCACCACAATAAAATAAAAAAATTAGCTAGAGGCCTAAAATAAACACATGTGGCTAAATCCTACCCTGTGCATAAGTGACGTTTTGCAGAGGTTTTCCCCTCTAGTGCACCCATAAAAAGTAGTGGCAAGGCAAATTTCCTATCTGTCCCAAAGCACGCAAGGACACGAGAGAGTAGCAGGAGGAAAGCTTAGCTTCTTGTGTCAGTAAAGGAAATGATCTTGCTACTGCCTAGGAAACATCACTATCCCACTCCTAGCATGTTCCCTGTGAAGCAAATATTCACTCCTTTTTTAGCTAAAGAAATTACTTTGGTCATATGCACCTTCGCTCCTCCGTCACATATATTTTCTTACTCTGAGCCCTTCTGCCTTCTGTCGTGGTTTAACCCTAGCCAGCAATTAAACACCACACAGCCGCTCGCTCACTCCTCTCCCTCCAGTGGGATGGAGGAGAGAATCAGGAGCATAAAAGTGAGAAAACTCGTGAGTTGAGAAAAAGACAGTTAATAATTGAAATAAAATAAAGTAAAATAGTCGTAGTAGTAGTAGTAGTAGTAGTAGTAGTAGTAATAATAATAATAATAATAATAGAATATACAAAACAAGTGGTACACCATGCAATTGCTCACCACCTGCTGACCAATGCCCAGCCAGTCCCCGAGCAGTGATCGCTGCTTCCCAGACCACGCCTCCTAGTTTATATACTGAGCATGATGTCATATGATATGGAATACCCCGTTGGCCAGTTGGGTCAGCTGTCCTGACTATGCTCCCTCTCAGCTTCTTGTGCACCTGCAGCACATGGAAAGCTGAAAAGTCCTTGACTAGGGTAAACACTATTTAGCAACAACTAAAACACCAGTGTGTTATCAACATTATTCTCATACTAAATCCAAAACACAGCACTATACCATCTAGTAGGAAGAAAATTAACTCTATCTCAGCCGAAACCAGGACATGTCCATAAAGAAAAGGATGACTCGTGGTCACAGTGTGAGCAGCCGCTCCTCACTGCCACTCTCTGCTCCTCAGCACGTTAACTCTAGGTGCAAAGCATATCTTACATATGAAGGCTGGGTTTCCTCTCCCCTGTGCTTAGGTCCCTGCTAAAATCCTTCACTGTGTAGGTGACATTCGACTTAGCCAGCACTGACATATGGAGGAGGATTCCTTTTCTTTTCTATTGCCCAGCCACTCATCTGGCCTGTGGCACTGCTCCTTTCTTCAAAGTACAGCAACCATAAAGCACAATTACCTTTTCCTGGCTGTAAACTTGGGGTGCCATTCTCATCCAGCTCTTATTTTTGGTCATTTGTTGAGGCACTTATTAAAACTCATCACTAAAAGAATTTAAATAAATTACATAAAACAAGCCATGCTAATGGATACCAAAACACTATCCAAATACCCTCTCTAATTAAATGTTGTCAACCTATATGTAGCTGTTAAGTGTTAATATCTTTGTGTAGGTGATAAGACACTCAATACATAAAACTGTTAAATACTTGCTCTAATGACAAAGTAAGTAAATTGCTTAGCCAGAGATAAAACCCAGGCATTCAAGAACTTGACAAGGCCTTGTCTAACTATTACTCAAATGCTTTCTCAATGAAGTAGAAGAGCACTTTGGAGGAATACAGTAAATAACTGGTGGTGCCAAAGCAAACCTCTCTATGCTTTCCTACTGAATGCTGTCTTTAGTTGTGGAGAAACAACTAAATATGTGGAAAAACTAAATATGCTCTACTAAAAAGAAGCTTTGCAGTATCTGCTTTTCAGGTCATGACCTTTTTATCGGATATGTTGTTGTTGCCATTGATTCATTAATTCTATGGAGCTGCATGCAGTTTTGCATTCATTATTTTACCTGTTCTGAAGTAGAATAGGTTACAAGGGTCAAAAGCTCTTTTTTTTTAAAAAAAAAAAGTCTCCTAAAAACAAACAGCCTATGAGATAAGGCTGTACACAACAGCATTTGATGTATTACATCTCACTGGTATCTGACAACCCTTTCTCCCTGGTGATGCAATTCTTTTCTAATAATTTATTCTCAGTCTATTAAAAGACAATTACAGATAATGCATCCAGGCAAGTGGTGAAGGATGTCCAGAGCAGTACTTGTAGAAAGGTTATCAAAACACAGTTCTCAAAAAAGAAGTGTGCTATTGATTTTTTAATCATTTCAGAGACAGAGATTTTCTAAAGGATTGAACATAACCAGAAGAAGCTGGAAATGGGTTTCCCCTTTACTACTTCATATGTCATAATAATAGATTTTTTTTATTTATTTACCGCTAAGTAAAGAACATAGTTAGCCATTCAGAAGTCATCTTCTGATATCTAGAGATTTGATAGACTTTCAAATCTGCTGAATGTTACCAGATTCCAGATTCCACACAAGTCCTGATGAACAATTATTTCCACATTATGCATAAATAAATACAAAATCAGAAGTAGTGTTTGAAGCTTTTGTTCTGTGCTGCTGCTATCATCTGGGCTTTCAGTTATAAGTTGGCCACAATGTAAAAAAAGACCTTTAATAGCATTCTGCTTCAGAAAACATTTCTGACGAAGTGGGTTATGTTGCCATTCAGAATCTGGAAATCAGGGCATTAGAGCATGCTTACCTTTTTATGTGGATAAGGATGGATTTAAAAAGTGGTTTGCCTAACTAAGGTACACAGTTTCTGAGAGCATTTTACAAACTGTTAAATAGAAACCATTTACTAGGACACCTGGTCTAATAACTGTCTCCCTATCTATATAGTCCCCGTGACAACAGTGCAAGATGCAGGGGGTGAGTACTTCACAAGACACATCAACTGAACACGCACAACATTGGAACTTAGCAAAATAAAGCATTAAAACAGGCATTGTACTTTAAAAATTTTACTTTCAACATTTTGGTGTAG
>NW_009219161.1:47959-54613 GCF_000690835.1 Fulmarus glacialis
TGGAGTCAGGAACAGGGAAACTCTGAGGTTGTCCCTAATATTTCCACAAATGATTTGACATTTTTAACATTCACTCTCAGATCTGCTCGTTGTAGACAATCGCTAGTTTTCAGGCTTGGAATAGTAGAACATATCAACAGGTTTCCTTTCTTCTCTTCTGTACTGTAATTTCAATAGCCCTTTTTCCTGATGCCACAGCCAAGATGGCAGTATGAGATAATTTCAGATCGCGTGACTGGAAATTATTTGATACACATTAGCATTGTTAGGAATCATGGTTGTCACTGCAGATGGAAATTTGAAGCACACATCAAAGTACTAGAAAGCAAGCCCTGCTGAGTAAATCTCAGAGGTGACAGAGGTACTGCCACCCCTTTGCCTTTAACCACATTGTTCAGCTTCTCTTTCAGGCTCCAAATGGGACTTTTTCAAAAGGGAAGCTGCTCTGACGTGTGATATGATCTATATGTAAAGGCTTTGTATAGTCAGCTGGTTCTCCTTGCCCAACACGTTGGCATATCACTGCAGAAGCAGCCACTGGTTTTGGCAAACACCTGTAATGGCCATAGCCAGGCATGCTTCAGGAAGCAAGGTGTCTGCAAGCACATCCCATTGCCTGTTGCTATCTAGTACCTACCAGACAAAGCAATGATTTTAAATCAGTGGATTGCAGTCTTTGAAATATATTGAAAAACTATTGAAACAGCACAGTTAAGCTTGATGCAGATGTAAATCTAAACATGAATGCACATCTGAGCAGGAATTGATCGGGGAAGCTATACACATATAATTATGTATAAAAGAGCTCACAGACTTTTACTGTACTTTTCTATACCTATCATGGACTATCAAACCACTGGTATGGCAGTGTGTCTTATAAGAAGCCTTAGGTTTCAAGGAATCTGCCTGCTTGTTGGATTTCCTTCAGGTGGGCAGAGGAAAGGAGACCAGGACTATGCATGTATGAACAGTGACAGCATCTCCACCACTGAGAGTCTTTAACAAATGACTATTTTCAAGAACACCGAAGGTTTCTGCATTTCAAAAGGGTTAAATAGGAAGTTCCTTTATGGTGCTCAGCCTCTATGCTGTGGCCTAGATATTACCCTTCCTTTCCTCTGAACTTAAGTGTTGATCTTAAAACTGGAATATGCCATAAAGTCTTTACAAAATAATATTCCAGGATATACTGTTGACCTATAAAATAAAGTAAATAGCATGTAGTTTTCTTACAGTATGACTGCCCTGCCTATACAGTGTAACTAAAAGATACTCATTTCAAAAGCATTTCTAATCACACACATTCATAATGCAAAAAAAAAAAAAAAAAGTGTGTGATTTAAAGCACAACCTTGACCACACTGATAAATAATGAAGTTAGTTCAACATCTGAGATATGGAAATGGTAACAAATGTACTACTTATATACGCTAAATTCACCACTGTAACAGTACACTAATGATTTCTAGGACTGCCATGAACATCAGATGTTTACAGTGTCCTGACAAGGTTGGTTGAACGCTGTCCCAGTGCCTCCTGCTAGGTTACAATATGTTGGCCATAGGTCACCTAGCAACCATTAGTTTGGAGAAGAACTGCATTATAAATCTCACATAAACATTAAGTTTGTTGTAATGACTATGATTTTGCAGTTTAAGTGTATATGCCCATGGCTCCCTCTTCTGGATAATCCACACAGAACATAAGAACTACCAATTTAGAAGTTAATAATAAGAATAAGAATAAGAATAAGAATAAGAATAAGAATAAGAATTAGAATTAGAATTAGAATAAGAAGAAAGAAAGGCATGGAAGGAGAAAAATGGAAAAAAGAAATTTTAAACTAATGTATTATTTATCAGAGCAGATTCATTTTCCTTCTCAATTTTTTTTCCATTTTTTTTTACATTTCATTACTATTTTACCTTGAAAGTATGATTTCAGCCACAAAAATGTTGTGAACAAAGACATCATATACACTGTTGTCAGAAATACACAGTCTTTTCTTCTTAATTGTTCTTTATCTCTTATTACAATGCATAGCAATGGTGTCAAATAATCTGGAAGAAACTGGACAAAAAAGAGGATAGAACAGATTGGAGCTACAATAGAAAATGTATGAATGGATTAAAGAAACCAAATATTGAACAAAGTAGCTCAGATGAATAGAGAGGTGCTTGCCACTGTTCATAATAGAATACATAAGAGAGGAATATTATAGGGCCTAGGCAGTTAAACAGTGGTTAAGCCCACAAGAGTAGGTTAAAAGCATGAACTGAAAACAAAAATAAACTTAGAGACATTTCTTCTGAATAAAATACCATATTTTTGACATTTTATTAAAAATGGAATGAAAAGATTTTAGAAGAAGCAAAAAAAAAAAGTGTGTTTTTATTTTTTTAAATCAGACAGAAGAGTTTCTTTTGGATAGAGTTTGTTTAGTTTAAAGGTTAAATAATTTGATCAATATATTCCAAAAGATATTTTTATTTAAAAATTGAAGTAGAAAATCAACTGCTTGTACTCAGTATATCTGAGGATGGATACAATCAACAGGATAAGACTTAGAACAATCTCATTTAAAGGCAACACCTTTACTTTCTCAACTTTGAATATGAGGAGCTGAAGAGGTAAACAAAATTTAAAAAAAACAAACCACCACGTTTAAATTGTTTAAATGAAAGGAGTTATTAAATGGATGTTCCATCACAGATAGATAAAAATCATTAACTAGTGGAATAAGAACAAAGGGGATAAAATCCATCTCCTGAATCCATTTTAGGAAGATAAATTAGTAATATAAATTAGCTTCAACTGCAACACTGCATTCTCATTAGGAACATAATTTCTTAAGAGTGTTAATAGCTGAAGGATTTAAGCAGAAGGACCAGAATTTCCACCTCGTATAAGCCCTGAGAAATAGGATATTTCTTTTGTTCTTTTGATTGGCTAAGCCAATGTAATTTATCAGGCGAGGAAACCCTGCTCATCAGTACTGTTTACACATAGTTTTCACAGAAGAAAAGAAAGCACTTTGAGTAGAGATTTAAAGGCCTATCTTTAGGGCCTCAGGTTTCTTTTTAGTTTAGATCTTTGGATTTTCAGATTTCCATAATTTACTTTATTTTTCTTTCATAGATCTAAATTCTCCTTATTAGAATGTAACATTACACATTAAGTTAAGGACAGAAAGGCAGCTAGTTAGAAAGAACATTGAATATGAGATTAAATCTTTGAATTTCCTTATTTCATTCCCTACTTTAATTACAACAATAATATAGACATTCCTTCATAGAAAATATGAAAAAAAAAAGAAAATAATCCAGTCTTTCTCAAAGAGAAGTGCTGTCAAGTAATTTACAGTGAAACTAAGCCACATTCATTAACTTTTTAAGGGCTGCTGTGCAGACTTAGATGAAAACTAATAAAAATACAGAACTTAAAAAACATAATTTAACAGTGAAATAGAACTATTTAGAAAAGCTGAAAATGAAATAAGAACTGCTCTGTAAGCAACATCAAAATATTGCATGATGATGGATAAAGATTACATTTACAAGGTTTGGTAATACAAAATGGTGAAGTTTACAGGAAATTAATCTAATATGGTAGACACATCATTTCTCACAGAGGCTGGATCATAATTCAACTGTCTTCACCTGACAAGGTCAAAATTTACCACAGTGTAAACTAGACCACTGTAAGTTGAAGAGGCTTCATCACATCTTAAATCAGTTTCTGTGTAATTTCAGACATAAAAATCTAATTCTGTGGCAACCAGAGGATCCATCCCTGTTATATTAAAAGGAAACTCTCCAAAACTTTTGATTAAAACATAATGAAGAGAAAAAAACACCCTATCTACTTAAAAAGCCTGTTCGTAATTAATTTGAATTATCAGCAAGCAAGCGAATATACAGTTTCCTAGGAAAGATAACACATAAAACAAAACCATCCATTTCTTTCAGCATATCAGTTTCGTTGCAGATTCAAATTTCATTCTGATTAAGACAAAAACAATATGATCAATTTAATAGATATAGAGGTGCTCTTTAGGGTATAGATTTCAAAATCAGCATATGCTGCATATATTAAACTATAACTACAAATTCAATTTCCGTCTATTCTTATGGGTTCTTCTGAAAGCACGATGCAAAAAAAATCAGATTCAAGACTAATTTTGTATTGTATTTAAGCAGAAAACATCATTATTCTTGGTAATGGCACAATCATAAGACCACTGAAGAGGCTCTTCTGAACATTAATGACCTCCAAAGTCCTAAAGCATAGCTGTAACTTTTGGAATTGACCTACTCAGTAAACTACTCATACATATTTAACGAGACCAAGTATTGAAGGACTAAATAATTGTAGAAAATGTTATTTTTATTATGTATGACCCAGGTCAATTTATTATGATTTTGCAGGAAACTACTGGCATTCCAGAAACTGGACCAACTGCTTTTGGTTTTAGGGGGGTTCTTCATCTTTTTATAGACACATTACTATTAACTACTCCAAAGTCTGCTTCTCCCACCAGCAGGGGCTCAGGTTCACAAAATTAACCATGCAGTTGATTCAGGACCGGATGCGGCAGTCAGATTTCTTTGGTACTCAAGCAGTATGGCAGGCAGCTAGCAAAACGCTATGTAGTGGTGATCACAGTGGTATACTACAGTCCAGTTGTCAAACTCTTAAAGGATCCAAAAAATCCAACAGTGATACCCAACTCTTAAGGAACCAAAGCACAACTGCCTTCTGTGCCTAATTTTAACTAGTTCTTCAGACACTGCTTTATGCGTTTTTACCAAATACTATTTTTCTATTGTGTATCTGTTGCGCATTTTAATCAGCAGGCATACTTTTGCTAGGTACTACACACCTACAAGTACTGAACTTTATCATCACATAGCATAGCCTATGTGTGATGTATCTGAGAAAATCAGAGTGTACACACATTTCCAAACTGATTTTTGCAGATTTTCATTAGTCCTTTTGTGGACAACACACATGTATTTGTTCTTCATTCTCCTATCTAGAGCTGCTGTCAAACCTATTTCTTCAGTTCCACACCTGTAAGTAGACTTCAGGCCTGCATATCATTGCTCTAACATATGTAACATATACACCATATAGTAAAATTACATCTCCAAACACAGTATATAGTATCAGTTTAAGAAAAAATTAAATACTTCCTTTACTGAGACAAACATCATGCAAGATCAAAACCTGCGGTATTTGTAAGAAAGTTGTAGCATTTTTATAGCTTTTTAAAACAATCCAGTAAAACTTAACAGAAAACTGCATAGCAATGCATAGCATTGAATTCAGAAATAGTCATGTGATTTTCCATTTTCTGAGGTTCTTGTACAGAATTATTAAATGTGCGTAATGATATTAAATATGCATGATACTGTACAGATTCATCCTCATTAAATACTATAGCATTTTTTCATTAAGGAGGTAGTAAGTTGACTTCTTACAAACCTGGATAGGTACCTCTAATTAATTTAAATTAAATTCATAGATTTTAAGGTCTGGAGGAATCATCACAGCGATCAATTCTAACTTGCAGCATGAGAAATGCCATGTTATTTAACAAATTCATTCCTGCATCAAGCTCATTATTTCTGAATTAGTTTGGACCAAAATTGCCAACTGCTTATGTTACCTTGTCTGTATTTCATTCTCAGTAATTTCTGCTGTGTGAAAAATAACATAACCTGCCTTGAACTCCGTGTTATTTTTCCCTATTTTGCTCTGCCATTTTGTTAGGAGAAACATGGAGCCTGAACAGAATGGCAAAGTTCCTCTACCTATTTTAAGAAAAATCATCTCTGGAACTTCAGCAAAGCCTGCAGGCTGCCATGGAGCAGTGATAATTAGACAATCAAGGCAAAGCAAGCGCTGCAGACATTCCATGAAAATCACCAAATCCTCTAAAGCATTCACTGAAGCAGGATGAAATATCATATCAGGGTTTGCAATGAGGAGCTGTCCAACATAGAACCGTAGAATCATAGAATCACTAACGTTGGAAAAGACCTCTAAGATCATCAAGTCCAACCGTCAACCCAACACCACCATGCCCACTAAACCATGTCCCTAAGCGCCTCATCTACACATCTTTTAAATACCTCCAGGGATGGTGACATGTTCCTGGTCACATCAACACTACACTGCAGTGGCTTGTTTACTGATTTTCTGAATTCAGAAAGGCACACTGCTGAAGTCATGTGCCATGCTTACTTAAATTTCTAGAGAATAAGCATTAAAACAAGGTAAATTTTTACAGTGAGACACTGGTTTTCATGCTCTGGAATTATGATCATACTCTAGAAGGCTTCAGGGCCAAAAATTTAAATTACCCAATAGGCTAAAAGTTCCATATGTAAGCATATCTAGCCTCACAAAGTTATTATTCTGGGTAATATACAGGAAAATGTATAAGCATCGAGCTATTCAAAGTATAGCAGATAACAGATGCGTACACACCCCTACTCAAATCCTATCATCTGTCCTTTCTGCTGGGAACATAACAAAAGAAAGGTACTCATTTACAGCTCTGCAAGGAGTAACAAATCAGCAAATGCTCATCTTAAAGAGAGAAGGAACATTTTTCCTGTGCTTTTCATCTCATAGAATGGGAAAGAG
>NW_009219161.1:54633-60660 GCF_000690835.1 Fulmarus glacialis
CTCCCAACAATATGTTTAATGGACAGAAAGTAGGCAGACATGGAAGAGAGTTTCCCATTGTTGCTGCATATCATGTTACAGATATTTGTAAAGCAACAGGGAAGATGCTACTAGCAAGAAAGTGGAATGAAATGAAAAACTTGTTCGCTAGCTTAAGCAGCAAGAGAGTGAGATGACAACCAGAAACCCATCAAGATACAACCGACGCAGGCCTTCAAAAAATGCAATATGGGCTTGGGCTTAAAAGGGAGTTTTCTTTTAAAAGTTGATGTTATGACAGAATATTTTAACATATGTTTTCATCTGTAAGTAAATATGTCTCAAAAGAAGTCACAGCTTTTCATTTTTTAATATTTCAGGATAAACACGGCATGCTTCATATATTGCAATCATCTATCACAGCCTACTGTCTCTCTGTGTAACAGAGGATGACCTTGGTATATTGTTATTACACAGCTTATTAGATATCATTCTTTTTACTACAAGAACAACCTTCATTTCCTCAAATATAACAGTGTGGCTACCATAACATCAACAGCATTTTTTACTACCTTACTCAATCAAATTTAGTTTTCCTAATACTCCGTGAACATAGCCTGCATATTCCTTGCAGAGCCTGCAGGGAAAAAGTAAACCTTGGCAAAAGCCATTCTTTGGACTGCTTTTTCGGAGTAGTCCATAGCAGAGCAGCTTAGGTTAATTCATTGTCGTTTTAGCTTTTGAAGGTCAAGACTGAAGCATGACAATGAAATACAATGAGGGGACACGCTGCCTGAATGTTGAGAGATACTGCCTTCAACTACCCCAGAAGTATGACTGCAGTCAGAGTGCATGCCTTTGATTGCCTTATTGATGTTCCAAAATTGATTTATATTGTTATAAAGTAGACTTTAAAAGACATTTTATGAAAGAATTAAGTCAGTGATTTATATCATCCTATTATGCTTCAAAAGCAGTTCATAAACTCCTACTGTTTTAAAGACAGGTTGGGTATGGATTTGCAACAAAAGTGTATGACATCACAAAGTAAAATCAGTCTTGATGCTTTCTCTTTCTTTTTTTATTTTGAGGGGGAGGCGTAGAGGTTAGGAGCAGAGAAGTTGCAAACAAAGGTGTAATTTTTTCTGCTTTTGATATACCTTATCAATTGTATGCCCTACTGTACTTGGGTCACCACACACAGTTTTTTATTTAGCTCATTTGAGTCTTACTGCTTGATCATCAGTGTCTTAAAGTTTCTTTGGGTTAAAAGTTTTTCAACTGAAAAAAATTTCCTTTTAGGAAATTTTCAACATTGAGTTGAATAGCAGGCAAAAACCAAAGAGTTTCTAAGTGGTATCAGTAAAAAAAAAAAAAAAGAGCTTATTTTGTTATGTTTTCAAGAACATGCTTCAATGCCAAATGCAAAGTCATACAGCTAGGAAAAAAGAATATTGGATTTGGGAATCTAAACTATAAAGGGGGCTCCTGCATTCTGATCTCTGTTCCCAGGACTGCTTTTGTACTTTATCCAGTGTAATTTAAATATGCATTTCACTAAACCAAAAATAAATTTAAAAATTGAGTAAAAGAACCATATTTCAGAATTAGAATCTAATTTTAATTACAATTAAAATCACTGCAATTAATTTTTAACAACACACTTGGTATTATGTGTCTGATATTCAAAGATATCCAGAAGCAGCTCATCAGATTACCTGATTTTATAACATCAGGCCTTCAGCTCTTTCTCTCACCTTAGTCTAATTTTTGCACTTCTTGTCTATTCTAACATACAGTCGTAACCACCACCTGTAAGTAAAAGAAGCAGTGGATTTGTAAAATTATTAAAAAATGCATGGTTAATACTTTGCAAATTTTCTCTAGAGTCAAATATTCAGTAAACAGACAGACTGTTCTCTCTGATTTTCATTTTTGGTTTATATAATTGCAGTTAGTTATTTGTGTAATCCATCAACAAGTTATCATGTTTATTCAACTTTACAGCAGCATGTTGTATAACTGTATAAATCCACAGTTGGAATAAATTTCTTGAACATAACAATTTGAAAGAACCGGAAAATGCGGAGAATAAAAGTGATGAAGTATTTGATTTGTAATGCTAAAATATAACTTTATAATGATTTTAAATTAAATTCACACAGAAGCAGAGACTTGGCACAAGTTCTCTGCTTAAAATCCCTTTTGCTCCTCCATTTAAAGGCGACTGTGCAAAGGTCTGCGGTGAAGCTTAGCACATGGGTGGATTTCACCAAGAGCACTGACTAGTGACCTCAACAGCTGTTTGGAAGGAATCTAGCTAATCTGCACAATTAAAACATCCATTTTCAGTAGTGAAGTTGCTATGGACAGTAGCAATTTGATTCTAACATGTCTCTGGCAACTATTATAGTTGTCATATGTTGATTCTGTGAGTTGCATTTTTATATTACCCTGTGTTAATGTTTACTGTCACATTCATAGCACAGCAAAATGGAAGCAAGATGTCACAAAGAGATTTTGGAAGGCTCATGTTTCTTAAATAAATCACAATTTCTCATATTAATAGCATTCATCTGTTGAAAAAATTGTTTGTGTTAACCTCTTTCTAAAAGTCTGCCTGTCATTTGATGTATTTGCTGCAAATTGGAATTGCATTGCAGAAAATGAATTGGTTTAGTCAAATTAAATAAAATTACATGCCAGCTAGCTTTCATATATTCTAAATATGGCAAACCTATTACATACATACTAATTGTATTTATGTAAAGTCTGCCACTGCTTCACATGTGAAAGGGCAGCATTGAGGGAAGAGATTGAGATACATCATGCAGGCAGTATGTCACTAAAAATATTCTTAGAGATCCAGAGGTTGCCTATCATAAGAAAGGCTTGCTAGTGTAGCCAGCTTTCTATTACCTATTCTGTAAATAAAGTCAGCCACAGATACGTGCAATGTGGCTCTACACAAGTCCCTCTCAGGGCTGGCAATACTTGTGAGGCTGGGTGAGCCTGATGCTACTCATACAAGCAGCTCAAATGGCAGATTTTCCCATGGCTCAGGAGGCAGAGACTTCCCAGAGCAGGAAGAAGAAACAAGCGGTTGCAGAGCAATCTTCTGCCTGCCCAAGAAGTAATAGAAGGTATTGGAGCTGTCACGGATACACAGGTACATCATGGTTGTTCCCTTTCCCCTCTATTCATCCTATTGGAAAACCTATACAACAGTGGAATTGATTTTGAAGCTAGAAAGTAGCATTAAATCACATAACATGACCTCTTCTGGCAATGCAGACAAAGATGTACATCCATCTGTACTGAAGCCAACAACTTGGATGTAGCTGAAAGGTAATTTCCTGTTTTTATTTAGAAAAGATACAGAATTAATCGTTTCTCTTGATCGTTTGTTAAAATGCTTTATCACCTTTCCCATGGAATATTTGTGCCTGTTTCTAAATTGGCTGTAAGTTCCAGCCAATGCTCGTTATGTCTTTCTTTGCTGAATCATTTTTTAATGTTATTTTTCAGCAACCTAGAAAGTTTCAAAAAGCAAATCTGTGCTCTTATTTGACCAATTTACCAAGTCACTTTACTTTTTTGGCATGTTTCATTTGAGTTTGTAGTCAGTTAAAAAACCTGTTCCCGTATTTTCCATTACAAGACTATCTTTGTTCCGTCTCTGTTCAGCTTGTTCCGTGCAAAAATATATCAGCCAAGTAATTTTGAAATAGATGTCATGGATTTTAAAATCACTCCATAATTTAAGACAAAAATATTGATAATTAATACCTGTTCTATTTTAACATAAATCTAAGACTTGTCCCTGATAAAAAAAAAGCCAAGCAGGTTAATGGAAGACAGCAAAATTCTCAGGGTTTGTCTCAGCTGCAGAAAAATTTCAGAACTAGAGTAACATAAATACTTACTTGGCTTATGGATTAGTAAAGCAGCAACTTCACTGGGCTGCTACCACCTTCCCTCAGTCTGTAAAAGCCTGTGCTCCACTGCCATGCTCTGTTGTAGGGTGGACAGTCTTTGGGGAGAGGAGAACAGATCTCAGTATTTTCCAAATACAGCCAACAATTTCAGGACAGTGAAACCACAGTCATTACTTTTACTCAAGATATGGATACTTGTATCCATAGGTAAGTTATAACACCATTTTCTACTTAGAGAGGATCTATCAATACCAGGTGGCATGAGTAAATACTGCAAAAATATGCTTATATGCATTCATTTGAATAAACACTATGAATTCAATTTTACACTCTTGAGAACCTTTTCCATTTTTAAAAATATCTAAATAGGTTCTTTTATTTCTCTTGTCAGAAAAAAAAAAAGCCTTGCAATTGCTGTGTGCCTAGTTCACAATTCTCCCTGTGGCTAGCAGGAAATCTCATTTAACCTGTTATGAACAGAAGGGGAAGCAATAATAATGCAGTAGCATTCACTGCAATTGTGCTACAAAGACACAGGACTTCAAAACAAAATCAAAACAAATAGTTCATGAATAACGCATAGCCTGATATGTTTGTATATAACTGCTCAGTGAATAAATTCCGAAACAAACATATTTATACAATCAGAATATTTTTGGTGAATAATGTATGAAGAGGGACATGGTAAAATTTGCAAATGTTATGCACTGCAAATAGCTGATATTCCACATAGAATAAGAAACAGAACAAGGTAGAATAAGAAACAGAACAAGGTAGAATAAGACAGGAGATATGAAATTATTATTAGCTGCCAACTACTAAAATGGCAACTAATCACGGTAATCCCTCACTTCAAAATTTGTGGGCACAGGAAAGCACTGGAAATATTCCCTCAGGAGATGTTAGATTAAATGTGATGCACTCTCACCCAGAAAACCATCTAGAAAAAAATCTCTGGGAAGAAGAAATTAAGATGCTTATGGCAGCTGCAAAGGCTGCTAGTAAGTGAAAATGTCATCAGCTTTGACTGGTTTTCTCCACCAACTGCTCATGGGCTGTGTACATTTTGTGTTATTTAAGAAGATCTTCAGAGCATTAACTATCTTCTTCTAGGTGTTCACCTAGCGTTTAGGAAAAAAGAACTAATCTTGTTTTGTTTGTACATATTATAATAAATGGAGTGTACTCATGAGTAAAGCTCATTTCTGACTAAATCTTTCACTGTATTGAACTTGTATTACATTTGATGTAATGAATTCCGTTTAAGGGAGATGTTTTAGAGACAGGACATTTTAAAAAAAATGCCAAAATGTGGTGTTCTCTGAAACCCTTCAGTGCGTATTCTGCTTGATCCTCCTCATCTCCTTTAGCTTCCACATTACCAAGGAGCTTAGTACCAACCTAGCCTTATACACAAATGTCTGAGTAACTTCTAAAATCAAATAAATGATAATGGATGATAAAGTTTTGTTCCATCATCTTGTCATACACCTTAGCAATAACTTAGGAAGTCAGGGATTTCCAGTTCTCTAGATGACAAAACACTCACTCCCTGTCCTCTGGCCATGTATTTATCTCAGTTTCAACAATTTAGCTTTGGAGTCTGTGTTCAACTCTTGGCACATATCATCAATATCACAGCATAAACTTAACAACATAAGCATAATTGTGCATATATCCAGCTACCTAAGAAACCTATTCTCACCACTTCCCTCTGTTGTATAAAACACAATCTCTATCCTTTGAAGAATTGAGACAAAAAAAGGGAAAACTGAGAGAGATGACAGATTTTTCTACTGAGGGGTTATCTCTAATGTGCTTTTGCACACTCACTTATCCTGGAATGAAATCAAATATTGGCAGAATGACATTTTTTGACAGGTTTGATTATTTTGGAGTTATGCACTGTTTTGAAGATTAACAGTGGTTTAGATTCTAAGCAATCATTCCAAAAATAAGCTAGGTAGCTAGTCAGGATAGCAACTGTTCATTTTTTGGTTCCAAAGGATGTTACATAAATACTAGGATAATTATGGTTCAATTGCTAATGCAATTACAGTTCAGTCATTGCATTTAGAAACAATACAGAATCATAGAATCATAGAATCAT
>NW_009219162.1:0-4955 GCF_000690835.1 Fulmarus glacialis
CCGGTCCCGGCGGTTGGTAAGTATCTGCCCTCCGCCGCCACGCTGGGTGCGTCACCAAACCCACCTCTGGGTCCGGCTGGGCCAGACCACGGACAAAAGACGGTTTAAATGACCTGAAAAGCTGAAGGCAGAAGCCAATCCACGGTTGGTTTATCAGATTTTCTGTGTACGAGGGTGGCTGACCTGCCTTACCCGTACGAGAGCTCGTGGGATTCAGTTACCCACTGAGAAAGATTTTGTGAATCAGCCGCGGATGGGCAAAGAGAGATGGGCGCGTGGGCACACGCGTGTCACCGTGCACGCAGAGCACGTGTGTGCCCATCGACCCGCAAAACGGATCTGGAGAAGCAAAAGAAAAAACCCCGAGTGGCTCAGACATTTTGTGAAAGACTTACGGGAGATTATACTCTTAATGGGAAATTTAAGGAAGTGGGTATAAATCACAGCTCTTTTCTCTAACCTATGGTGTAGCGTTCGCCTGAGCCTTTGGGCTGGATTAGCTCTGTATATTTATGTTTTAAAGTCTGATGTGTTTTTCAGGATCTAAATATAAATTATTTTTACTGTATCAATGATTAAATATTTTTCTTTGAGATCATAGAGTCCAAAAAAATAAATGTTTCTGAAAAGGCATTCAAAAAATTTAAAAGAAGAAAAAAATCCCTGTGAGAACCCCTTTTGTCATTTGCAACCAATAAAAATGCCTATTGTTATGAAGGGCTCATAAATAATCTGATTTTGGCATGCTTTCATACCATACAGAAAATGAATAAATTAAACTTGATTTACAGTCTTTTTCATTTTTATTAGAGCCGCTCCAAACATTTTCTGTAACGTACGTGCCAGATGAGCTACACCAAATGGTTTGAGGCTCTGGTCCTGATATTATAGAAATTAAGTTGTTTTAATTTGCATAGTTTAATTAACTAATACTGGCAGGGAAAAAAAGAAAAAACAGAGGTAAAAGTGATTTTTTTTCTGGGTGTCTGAGGACTAAATGAACCCACCGAGGCAGATCCCCCAAAAGCGCTTGAGCCGGTGCCAGCACAGGGAAACGCTCGCGTCCCCGCAGCGCTTTGGGGGGCCGGTGCCGCGGGCAGCGCCCGGCCAGCCCAGGACCCCTTCCCTCCGCTCCCTCGCTGAGGGACATCGGGGGACACTGTCACCCCCCCATTTCACAGATGGGGAGGCTGAGGCCCCGAAGCTAGACCGCTTCGTACAGCTCTCTGCAGCACTACCGCGCTGCTGAGTAAGACTGGCTCATGGGGGAACACACCCCAAGCCGTCCTTGCTGACAACTCGTTGCTGTAAAGACCATCCCTCTGACTGCAGCGGCAGAAAACTTGGAGATAAACAGGCAAAAAAGAAAAAAAAGCCTTAAGTAAAGTCGCTGTGACCCGACGTCAGCCCCGCTGCCTGTTTTGATCCGCTGCCCGTCCCCGCGAGGAGAGCAGAGCTTTCCTCCCTCCGAAGCGCTTTGATAAGTGCGGGATGTCCTCCTCCCCCTCCTGCAATTTATCCTGTAGAATTTCACACCAGGAAACAGCTTCATTACATCAACAACAGGAAGACCCCACTGATTTGTCACACAGAAAAACAGCTGTTAGTCACACATCAAGGGAATAGGGGAGGGAAAAAACCCTCACCTTTTTTTGCTTTAATGTTCATGCCGTTCTTTAATGTTAATCGCTCTGCAGAGGAAAGCGAGCTACCCGGCTATTCAATAAGTAACCATCACCCAGTGAGTATCAGTTAATATCTAAGTGTCTTCCTGCTTTTCCTGCTACATGATTGCTTTGGAAAGAAAGATTAATTCCAACTTTAAAAAAGAAAACACTATTTTCATCATTGCCAGAAGTCTATATGGGTTTAAAAAAGAAAAAGCACTTGCTTGTCGTTTTACATCTTGCAATTTTGTCAGTTGTTTTAAAACATGTCTCCTGTAATAAATAAGATCATTTTTATGCACTTGTTCTGCAGCTAAAAGCGAGGCCTCAGCTCGCGCGGCGCTAGGGAGAGGTGGGACTCGGGAGACGGGAGCGGGGCAGGGAAACTGCTGACTCCGATGCTTTTGCTTCCACGGAGGCAGCTGGAGGGGCTGTGGCTGCCGTTCCCTCATTTACAGGGCGGCTAATGGAAGATGATTTACCTAAATAGCAGGTACAAGCACCAACGCGCAAATAAAAGCTCGGCTTTTAAGAAGGGTCTTGGGTCCCCATCCTGCAGCGACTGCCGGAGCTGTCCCCTGACCCCCCGCCGGCTTCCTGGGCTGGGACCTTCGTGGGACCGACCCAGGACCCGCCGGAGCAACGGGTGCCCCTCTGCCCTGTCTCCCTTAGCGAACGTCCCCTTGCTGCGCTGTCCGGGTGGGAGGTGGGAGGTGGTGAAGCGGCTCCCCACGCAGCTCCCGGGCAGACCCGCTTTTGCCAGACGAGGAGCGTTTTCCCAGTTTCCCTTAAACCACGTCCAGCAGCAATGAAAGGGGAAAGGCATTTATTCTGGAGCAAGAGCACAGCAGAGAGAGAGATGCTGGAAGAGTTACAGTGATTTAAATTCATGTCTTATCTTATCCCACCACAATTTTCCGTGCAGGCTGCGGCACTCGGATGCCTCTCTCCTTCTCCAACCCGCAGAGTCTGGACGTCGCTCCCTGCCCGCTCCGCAGCCCCAGCTCCGCGGGGACTCGGGATGCCCACGGCAGGAGCCGACACCAGTCCGTGCTGTAAAACACGACACGAAGAGCAACCTTCGGCATATCAGCAACACAAGAACATGTTGCAAAACTGGAGAGGATTTTTCTGCTAAAGGGCAGAGCAAAAATAGAGAATAAAAGCGCCGAGGGCCAGACAATGTGTTGTCCACAGGTACCTCTACCTCTGCACTGCCGACACAGGCAGGTAAAGGAATACACTTGACTCCCTGGGAAAAACACTTTCTTTTGATGCAGTTTAATATTTATGTATTTACATGTAAATACATATATTGTATTTATAGCACGGTTTGTATAACGACTGCCTCAGAAAGCAATTTCCTAGAAGTCGCGGCTGCTGTCCTGTCCACCGGGAAGGGCACGCGCCCTGCGCAGGCAGCTCTGCAGGCAGGGCTGGGACCGAGGGGGTTTCCAGCAGTCCCTGCACCCCGCTCATCTCCTAGCTGGCTTTTTTCTCACTCTTTAAACATACCTGGTGTACCGTGTGTGCCTTCCTCTGGAAAGCATCTTTCTGCACCCCCAGGACCAGTGGGATGAGGCCGGAAAGGGGCCGGGGGGTGAGGGGTGCGTCACCCGAAAGCCCTGCCCGGGAGTCATCCCGAGATGCTGAAAGATCTTAAACTTAAAGAAAAACACGATTCCCTCTTCCACGGCCATGCTTTGCAGGTTGCAAAAACGTCGGAGTCCATCGGCGCTGTAGGGCTCTGTGCTGGGCATTCGTCCCTGGAAAAATAAAACCCCTTTAATGCAGCCCAGGTGGGGCAAGCCCTGATTAGGGAGCAAAAATACCATTAGTCATTTCTGAAAGCGCTCACGGAGGCTTTTTGTCTTCTTTGGCTTTACTTTTATTCAAAATATTTTGCTTTTCCTTTGGTGCCTGTGCTACTTTTATTTGGCAAGTGGTTTTGCTTATTTTATTTGAATATCCTTTGTGGCGGGCAATCTGTAAGCAGAGGGTGACTTGTCGCGGAGCAGAATGGAACGTGAAATAGGGAAGTTTTATTTTCTCTCCCTCTGGTCACTGATCCCCTCAATGAAAATAGGACCCACACGGATTTTAAAATGAAGAATATAACCAGAGACGATAAGGGCATCAACACTGAGCAGGATTCATCATTACCCGTGAGGACCCTTTGATGAAGTTTTAATCCAGCAAACCCAAGCTGAATCCAGAAATATTCCCTGGTGCGCCAGCACCGGAGCAGGATCAGACCTTCGAAATGAGCCGAGTTTTGGGGGCAGCGATAAACGCAGCCCCGGAGGCATCGCGTCCTCGTGCCCTCCCTCCGTCTCAGCACCCACCGGGGGAGCCGGCTTTGGGAGCGCCGCCGCATCGCCGCTGCTCTTAGGCACTCGTTCCACCTTACTGTATGTGGTTTTGTTAAGGCCGTGGCGGTGTTGGCGTTCAACTCCAGTGCCTTTGAGGAAAGATTTTTTTCTCTTTCCTCCTTACTTGAATGGCTCCTTTGAAAGGCAGCACCTCTCTGTTTACATCCCCACTGTCCGGATTGAATCAATCTTGCGGTCAGCTTTGGGAGGAGGAAAAAAAAGAAGAAAAAAGCCTCACAAAGAGGCAAAATTGAGAGGTCTGACCATCGGTGTGATTGATAGTGGTTGGAGAAGCGGGTGTGACATCGGGCTGCGCCGGGGCGATGCCAGCGCTTGCTGGGGAAATCCAGCAAAGCCTTTTTTCCCAGAACGCGGAGCAGACCGGCTGGGTGAGGGGTGGCCGTATGAACTTAATAATAGCAACGTTGTTGGAACATAAAGCATCTGTCAGGAGTTAATATGATTAATTAGAGGTGTCTGTCTCTCTCCTTCTTTCCCCTCTCCCTCTCTGGGTAGCCAGGAGGGACCTGGAACCCAAACCTGGGGAGGGCGGAGGTGGGTCCGTGCCGCGGTGCTGGCTGGAGCGGGCACCCAGCCCCACCCCCAGGAAAGCTGGTCCCTCCCCACCATTCCCGGCTCCGCCGCAAGCAATCGCCGTGCGACCTGCTAGTGGCAAATGATACGCCTTCAGCCAGAGGTATATGAAGGAAAACACGAAAATGTCAAACACCCGGAGTCATGAACATGCGGGTGGCACACCACGCCAGTCAGAGGGACGGGTTACCGGGCTCTCAATAGGGAATTTGTTCCAGATAAGCCTTGTTTTTAGCAGCGTGGCGGTGACATCACCCCAGTGCACTAAACACCCATTCCTCCGCTTCTCGGTACCCGACCCGGCAGATGGGTTCAGCGTGTG
>NW_009219162.1:4971-6130 GCF_000690835.1 Fulmarus glacialis
TGCACTGCAGGTGGAACGTCCTTCCAGCTCCTCGCCTTCCTTTCCTAAAGACGCCACATTGCTTTTCTCCGGGCCAAAGGTTTTCAGTCCTCGCCCCACCCCAGCCCCCACGACTTTCTCCCATGACCCCACCTCCCCACCCCTTTGCACATCTCTCCCCGAGCCCCTGTTCTCCCACCAGCTCCCAGCCCAGGAGGGCCAGGGGGGCAGCTCCCCGCCCCACCAGGATCCTGCACCCACCGCACGCTGGATGTCGCACCAGGCTGGGCGAGACGGGATAAAGCTCCAAGGTTTATCTGCGTGCCTCGGCTCCTCATGGAAAGAGCCTGGCTGATCTCGGTGGGATGGTGGTTTTCAGCCCCCCCCCCAACTGTGGAGCCCCAGGGGTTTGTGAATGTAATTCAAAGACGTCTGGAAAAGGTAACTAGAAATAGGAAGTTAATTGTCAGGAAGCTTAATTAGTCATACAGCAGTCTGCACTGTCACTGACAAAGTTTTAAGACTCTGCAAACCAAAGAAAGTAGAAAACTCCTGAAAGAAAGGAGTATTGTAGGTACGTAAGGGAATTGCCACTTTTTGTGGGACCTGGGTTAAGATCGGCCCCATTCGCTGCGTTGCAGGTGCACTGGACTCCCACCCGATGGCTGCAATTTATTGATGGTGTGAAATGATAAGCGACTGTTTGGTCACTACCCCAGGAACAGAAGATGCTCTGTGATAGCCAACCACTGCTGCTGTTAAAATAATTTAAATGCTGTTGACTGCAATACATGCAAAATAAAAAAGTACGTATGCGGCCTGTGCTGGCTCTTCAGGTTTGGGTGACACTGCTGTCCCAGCAGCAGCCCCAGCACTGTCCCAGTTGTCTCTGGGGCCAGCAGAGACATCGAGCTGCCTCTGCAGGGGCACGGGGGCCTCGCTCTGCCCCACATGGGTGAGCACCCCCAGGCAGGGTGCTGGCAGCCCTCGCCTTGTGTGGCACTGGGGCAGGATGGGGTGCAGGGCATGCACGCTGGGTGCTGGGTGCAGGGGCTGGACTGGGTGCAGGGGTTAGGCTGGGCACAGGGCAGAGGGGCTGGGAGCAGGTTTGGGTGCTGGGCACACACACTGGGTGCAGGAGCCATTGCAGCAGGGGTGCTGAGCTGTGCCATGCACAGCT
>NW_009219163.1:0-1460 GCF_000690835.1 Fulmarus glacialis
GGCATGTCCCAGCAGTGCCATCGAGGCTGCTCAGGTGCTTTTGGGAGCTGGGGCTCCAAAACTGCCCGGGAGCTGCCCGAGCGCGGGCTCCCTGCCAGCGCAGGCAGCCTTTCCCCACGCACCACAGGCAGGCAGAGGAAACCCCACGATGTGTAACACCCAAATGCGGGGGGTGAAAGCAAAGGCAGTTTCAGCGGAGGATGCTGTTGCCATGGAACCTGCTGCCTCTGCCTCGCTGCAGCCTCATGCTGCAGTTTTAAAATTTCCCTAGCTAACTAGTTTTTCACCCTAAAAGTGACTTTGAGTGTGTGTAGAGGGCACGGGGGAGCGTACAGGCTGGGAAAGAAAAGGAAACGGTGGCAGTGAAAGCATCAGCCCAACTTAGGAGGGGTCATCGACCTCAAGCCCCAAGACCCACAGCCTCATTAGCGAGGATGGAGATGCTAATCCAGGATTACGGAGGAGCCGGGCTGTGCTCGGCAGGGAAGGAACCCCCACCCCGGGTGGGAGGAGTGGGCTCAGGGGGATCCCATCCTGGGAGCAGGATGGCCGGGCAGCCAGCCCTCCCCGGCTGCTGTGTGCTCACCACGCCATCACCTCTGGTTACTAATGCCTGACCTGTTCCTCCCTCTGCTCCTGGCAGCAGCTGCCTGCCAGCGATGGGGCGCGGACAGGACTTGTTAAAACAGAGGCGCTGCATCGAGCGGCAGGTTCCCCATGGCTCCCATCGCCCTCCCTGCCCTTCCCACACCTTGGCGGGTGACAGATGCCCTCCCTGCCCTGGCCTTCTGACTCACACCACAGGCACCCAAAAGAGCATGACTTCACGTGGGGCCCTGCACGCTGCTCCTGCACACCCTGCACCGCTCCGGCTAGCCGCGTGGGCTCCCTTCCACCTGCCTGCAGGAGGATAACACCTGCCTGACATCCATCCCACCATCCATCCATCCATCCCACTCGCCATCCATCCTTCCTCCATCCCACCTGCCATGGTGGCGTCGAGAGACTGCATTGACTAAACACCTGTAGAGCAATTTGGATAACAAAACTTTGCATTTCCCCAACCCCTTCTGCCTAATGACCTCGAAAAGCTGGAGGAGGTGAGGGATGGAGGGGAAGCATGGCAGGCACCGCGACTCGTGTGACTCTCTCCTCTCCTCTGGTCCGCTGTGGAAATGCACTGAAGGTGTCCCTGTACAAGGGCACCCAGGTCCTGCCCCACGGCCATGTGCGGGTCCACAGGGACCCACTTCTGTGCACCAGGGAAGGTGCCCCCGTGCCCCAGAGGGGCAGGGCTGGCCCGAGCACCCCTACCCCGAGAAGCACTTCTGCAGGCTGGCACGGCCGGGAGCCCCGTGTGCTGGGGGGCTCCTGGGGGCCTGCAGTCCTCTGCAGGTGGTGGCCTTGCACTTGGGACAGCGGAACTGTCTTGGAGGTGATACATTGGGAAGGATGCTCCG
>NW_009219163.1:1685-2121 GCF_000690835.1 Fulmarus glacialis
CGGGCTGGCGCGGCCGGGAGCCCCGTGTGCTGGGGGGCTCCTGGGGGCCTGCAGTCCTCTGCAGGTGGTGGCCTTGCACTTGGGACAGCGGAACTGTCTTGGAGGTGATACATTGGGAATGATGCTCCGAAACAGGAAGAAGGAGACTGGAGCGTTGCTGGCAGCTGGATCTCGCCTCCCCTCCGCACTCTCGGGCAGGAGGGAGCAGGGGACAGTGGCTCAAAGTGCTTTTGTCCTCAGCCAAAAAGCGTTATCATCTCCAAAAGGAAAGGCATGCTGCTCGCACGGGGCTCTCGCGGGACCGCGGGGACCTGGCCCAGGCACAGATTTCCGCTTGTGGCCGCTGCAGCTTGTGACCAGCTGCATTCCCTGCGCGCAGCCCTGGGAGGTGTTTGGAGGACGGGAGCAGCCGGCGCGGGGGATTCGCACCCTTGCG
>NW_009219164.1:0-4714 GCF_000690835.1 Fulmarus glacialis
GACAGTGGCCCAGGGCGATGCGGACAACATCGTCAGGCTGCTGGACCTGGATCCCAGCCTGCTGACCAGGAAAGACTTTGTAACGGGCTTCACTGCTCTCCACTGGCTTGCCAAGCACGGCCACCATGAGAACTTCATCCAGGTCATCTCCCACGCCCAGAAGAAGGGCTATCCCGTCAACGTGAACATCCCCACGGCCAGCGGTGGGCTCACCCCCTTGCACCTGGCCGCCCTGCAGGGACACGAGCTGCTCATCAAAGTGCTGGTGGGAGCTTACGGGGCGGACACCAGCCGCAGGGACCACAACGGGCGCAAGGCTTGGCAGTACCTGAGGGCAGACACCTCCAGGGAGTTGAAGGAGTTGGCGGGGGCCTTGGAGGAGGACTTGGTCCAGCTGCGCTCTCACAACATCAACAACAACTGTAAGTCATCCAGTGAGGCCAGGGCAGGGCGGGACTGTGTGGACTCCGGGGCTGAGAGGAAAGCCCAGCGCTCCTGGAGCCTGTCAACCCTCCGGGATTTTGTCAGACAGAAATTTGCTTTCTTCCAAGAGCGCTGAAGCTCCCCTGGCCCATTCGCCTGCAAACCTGTGCTGAATAGCAGCTGGAAGAGCCTGCAGGGAGCTGGGAACTTGGTGAGGGCTGGCGTTTGAAATCCTGGCCACCCTGGGTCTCGCGTGGTCTTTTGGGGCTGTGCCGGTGTGAGTGTGTGTGGGGCAACCACGGCCATCGGGAGCACTGCCTGGGGGACAGCCCTTCCAAAAAACCACCTGTCCCCAGAGGAGGTTTTGCCCCCTGTCCCTGCTGATGGGGACTCCTTGCCCAAGAGCCCCATGGGGCTCACATGCCAGCCCGGCTGCGGGGAGCTGCTTCTCCAACACCCGGTGTGCCCGTGGGGGGATGCTGACCCACCATGGGAGGTGGTGTCCCGTGCTGGGGGCCGGGAGTGGATGTTTGGGCTGCCCGTCCCGGGCTGCTGGCAGACTTTGCCTGTGACTGTAGGTGGTTCACGCAACAACTCGGTGACTTGGTTCTCATGTAACATGAGGCCGTCGGCACTGCCCTGGCTCCCAGCAACGCTGTGAGGTTGGACTGGTCATGGCGCCTCGGGTGCCTGGATGGAGACACCGGCAGAATATAATTAAATATTTCACAACCACACTCTGAGATGCCAGAGGCCAGGCACTGGGCTGATGATGGAGAAGCAACTATGGCTTCAGAAACAACCCCCACCAAACACTTTTTTATGTATGCTTCTCTGCCGGCGGGGGGAGTGGGTACAGACAAGCAGACCGTGCCACCGAGATGCAAACGCTTTCCAGCTCCCTGTGAGATCCCCAGATCTCTGCCACACGCACCTCCTCTGGGTTGCTGTTTGTTTATGACAGATAAAGCTGTTTCTCAGTAAAGTAAGAGCTGGAGTGCCTGGTTTGCCAGAGGAGGCCAGGCCCAGAGAAGTCTTTCAAAGTGCAAGACAAGTCCCCCTGGCAGCCCTTCCCTGGGGACCCCCATCCAGGGGAGCCTGAGTCGCTCAGCCCCACTGGGGATGGGGGCCGGAGTGGAGGAGGAAGGAGGGACATCCAGTGGGGTGGCATGCGGTGGCTCCCACGGGGACTGGAGTCCAGGAGCAGCTCTGGAAAGATGATTCATTGCTCAAAACCATGGACAAGGTAGGAAGGCTGCGAGATTATTTTTGTTGCTACTGAAGTCACGCTCAAAAATGAAACTCTTGAGAAACATCCCTACAGCAGCATAACCCCACGTGTATGTACCGGTAACTGCATTAAAAGTGCAAAGCCTCTGCTCGCCTGTTTGTGTTTTGTTCATCAAATGGAGCTCTGCCCAGCTGATTTCAACTTGCTTTTCACATTCTCGACGGCCAGGGCTGCTTCAAAATATCTTCAGAAAAACAACGGCCCCTTCCTCTTTTTCATCAGCATGAGACCATTTCTACCCCCTTAAATAGCAGTTCCATTTGAGAAGTGACTCTCAGACAGAAACTGGGGAGTTTCTGTTCCCCGTCGCAGAGCGGCAGCCCTTGCGGAGACACCTCGCTTCGGAGGGGAGTCGTGGTTTCTTTCCAGCTGCCTTTCTGGGGGTCTGCGGAGGTGACCGAGGGACTCGAGATGATCTCTGGCCTGGCTGTGCGGGTGAATTTGCACCTTGGTGCAGCAAGATACATGGGTAACTCCCTTGGGGGAACTTGAACCTGTGGGTTTCACAGACCCTAAGCAAACCCCATTTATATTCAGATTGTGCTCTGAAATGCTGCTGGGACACCGGAATAACCCAGTCTGCAGTGGACGATACACGGAAGAACAGTCTCCAGATGAGCGGATAGTGATCCAGTGACTGGACAGTGTCCAGTCCAGGTGACTGGGTGGACACATAGATGTGTCTGGACATGTTTTTAATCACTGAGGTCAGCAGCGGAGACATACAAAACACATGGAATGGATTTAATATCTGATCTACATCGGCCTTGTAATGCTTTAACTCTAATAGATTAAAGTCTATGGCAACATAGCTCCTTCCTGGAACTTCTCTGGCCACATCCATACCACGGGATAGCAGGCTGGCTTCTAACGAGGCTGGTCACACCAGCACAAGCTCCATGAAAAGCACTGATGTCAAAACACCTGCGATCTTTAGTTCAGGTAACCAAAGTGCTGTTGATAAGACAGGTGGGTGCATGTCTGACGAAATATTTTTTGACCTGTTAGTCCTCCGTCATCCTTTCACAGCAGCGTGCTGTCGGGGAGAGGGCGCGGGACCGCTCTTACGTCCTCCTCTGAGTAAGGCACAGAGTAAACAGTGGAATTAGTAGAATTTCCTTGAAGGAGCTGTTTCCTTGGCATTTGTACCTGCAGCTTAGTCATGCTCCACCAGGAAACCTGGACTTCAATGTTCCATTCGAAACTAAACTGGCAAATGCTACACTTAAATACGACTAAATGATTTTTAGTACTTGCCTCCCCTTGACAAGCTAACCAAAACTCCCTGAAGGCAGCTTTTTCACCCCATCTTTTGGTCATGGGTTTGAAGCTGTATTCTGCTCTGAGCAGATGTCCCTGCTCACTGCAGGGGGGTTGGACTAGATGACCTTTAAAGGTCCCTTCCAACCCAAACTATTCTATGATTCTAAGAAATTAGGCAGGCACTTCGGAAGGAGCAAGACCAGAGCCCTGCTCCTCTGGGTGGTGTTACAACACACCCATCACCACCGCCCCCCCTGCCTTGCCTGCCCTGCAAGGGTTCCTCTCCACAGAGCAAAAAAAGGATCTTCTTCAAATCGCACTACCCTTTCTGCTGCTGTACCTTGTGTTTGCCCCAAACACCACGTCACTTACAGTGACCCACCCCTCTGTCTCGCGCGGTTTATTTTCATACCTACAGCGGGGCAGTCAGATTGGAAATACAGACACGTTTGAAAAATATTCCTCACGTATACAATCAGATCTAACTTTGCTTCTCACTCAGAAAACAAAAACATATCCACCAAAATTAATGGACTAGAATATCCAAATTATGGAGACTTTTTCTTTAAAGCTTCTGTTGATGTCTCAGTTATTGTGTGTTAGCCCAGTTCTGCAGATTCCTGATCTACCCTGCAACTCTCACAGGGAAGGAGAGGGCAAAGAGAGCTGCCACAGGAACAACAGAAATCATTCAGACCCAGAGGTATTTGTGTTGATTAAAATTCTGCAGAAGACTGATTTTCACCCAATTTTAATTTGTACTAAATTTACTTCATGCTATCCCTTAATGTCCAATTTGAAAAGCAGATTCAGTCAAATGGTGAAAAATAATACAAGGGGTTATTTTCCAAAGCAGCTCCTTGGTACAAGCCGCTTCCATCTAATAAAAATAGCACAGTAATGACAGTAATAGGGAGACTATCTAATAAATAGTAATAACTAGTTTCATCTATTGCTCAGGAAAGCTTTCCCACAAATGCCATGGAGAAAACTGTCTCCTTCCATTCTTAAGTCCATAAAATTACTTTTTTCCTCCTTAGCCAGGTCCTCATAGACACAATTAAAGAGGAACTCTGCGAGCAGCTTTGCCTGCCAGCAGTGATGGGGAGAGGCAGTGGGCAGTTGGCAGGGCTCCAAGGCTGATCTTCGATCCTCAGCAGTGCTGCTCTTTCCTAAACACTTGCTTCAAAGAGCACAGGAGAGATTTAAAAAACATCGGGGTAAAAGTGTTTGCAGCACATGGGCCTCTGTTCAAACATCTCTGGCAATGCTGTTTGCTGCTTTCTTGTTGCAGTGACTTACTGCTTCTCCCTGATAACGAAGAAGAAACTAGACTCTTACCAGACAGGAAAAGAAGCTAGAAGATACCTCTGAAGTGTCCTGAAGCTGGTAAAAATCCCAGCCTCGCTCTCCTGTGCTCACAGAATCCTGCAGCACACCTTAGGAGGGAGAGGCTGTCATGAGCTCTGAGCAAGGCGTGTATTTGTTATGCATTTACACATGCTTGGCATATGCTGCTGCCCAGCATTTGTTGCTACAAATTGTAAGGCAAAGGAGATAAATCTATTTGCCTTTCACATGAAAGGCAGCAACACAGAAGGTGGGGCAGCCTGAAGCTTCCTCAGGAAGCTGCCACCCAGGAACTGAGCCACCACGGCAGGCTGAACCCAGAAAACAGCACCAGAGCACTTCGCAGCCCTCAGCGGCAGGATGGGCCTCACCACAGCCACATCTGAG
>NW_009219164.1:4785-8474 GCF_000690835.1 Fulmarus glacialis
CAGCCACGCCAGGCTTAGAGCCGAGCCACAGCCTCCTCCTCCACTTCCCTGTGGCAAACAGGTGATGTTTCACAGGTCCCAGCGGAGAATGCCTGCGTCGGGGAGCTGGCGTGCCGAGTACTCTGAGTGGTTTAATCCCTTCTTTCCTCTCTCCCCTTTTTCAAATAGCTGCTAACTCTTCCTTTGAGCAACACCTTGAGTTACTACCCTTCTGCTAAGAATGTTTTAAATTAAGACCATCAAGACCAACTTGATCAAGCCAACAGAGATCTCCAAACAAAACTCAGAAGAAGGTTATTACATATTCTAGGGAACATGCAGACATTATGTACCACAGTCTATAGGAGTATTGCATTTTGTAGGAGATAAATCTATCCACTGCCCTTGCTGTATTCTTCCCTTTCCTCCCTCCTAAGTGAAACTTTCTTTGATCCGATTATCCCACTGCACCTGCTCCCCAGCCAGGATCTTAACCCCAGGCTCCAAGGGCTGCCCTGCCCCATGTCCTACCCAAGAGCAGCTCCCAGTGCAGCAGATGCAAGGGCCAGACCCTCTCGGGGTAAGAAGCTGCCATCCCGGGCTGACCGCAGGCGTGGGGCTCCCCAGGAGCCACCTCCAGCTAACACAGGCTGGTGTTCAGGCGCAGCCGTGCCGGTACGCTGCTCAGGCGCAGGACAGGTAGTCTTGGTATTCAAGTATCACTGATTCTCAGCTCCGCGTTCCCGCTCCCTGGGCAAGTATTTTTATAGTACTTCTGTAACATTTCAGCATTTGCCGAGTACCATAGTGCCATCATTCACACTGTTCAACGCTTACAGTTCAGACATGCTCTTCCATTAATAAAAAAAGGTTATCCAACTGACCAACAGGCCTAGCTACATTTTCCTAGGTCTACCCTGGATGTTCAAAAGGGTCATGTGGGAGATAACACTGGAGTCGAGAATCTGCAGCTGTGACAGAAGCCAGCTATAGGGAACATACATGCATCCAACGTGTAAGTGTGATGTAAGAGAGGGCAGTAACTGGAGATTGACTTGGTTTAGCAAAAGGTTTTGTTAGTTTGGATCCCCCTCACCTATCACAGCACACCTCAAACAGGAAGCCACCTTACCCCTGAGAGGCAGTGTGCTTTGCTTTCCAGCCCCATAAAATGCATCCAGCAGCTATATAGACACATCTTTAGCAATTCTGACAATGCTGCTTACTTTTCTAAGTAACATTCCATAAATCTACCAGAAATGTAATCCAGAGTCTTCCTTGGGGTTAAGTAGCAAGAGGCTGACATCCAGAGTTACTGTAGCCCCGGTGGTCTATGGATCATAAAGTGAAGTCTGCCTTTTTCAAACCTGCCTCTAAAAGACCTTTTTTTTTTTTTTAAACTATTTCAGTTTGTCTAATAGAAGATTTTCTTCAAATTAACTCCTCTAAAATCAGTTCTGATTTTTACCCCGTTTCTTTAAAAAATTGGTACGCTTTGCTCTCAAAAGGTTTCCAGTAAGGGAAAAGGAAGACACAGCTTACTCTACCTGAAAAGAGCCGACAAGGTTTCTAACACTAAGTGAGACTATATTCACAGTAATGTTAGTTTTTATTCTCGGTTACTATCGCACCATATATATATATGAAATAATTTCAGCCAAGCCATTCAGGTCCATATTTATTAGTAAGCCTGTACACTGTCAATACTCATGATGATGCCTGGAAGAAAGAACCCTAATAGAACACAGTCTTCATGTTTCAGATGCAAATTATGTCAAGATTTTCCCAGTTAACATCAACACCCCAGACTAGCTTACAGAAAAAAAAAACCCAACATTGGGGATTGCAGTCCAACACCACAGAAGGAATCACTTGGGGTCACCGAAGAGCGTACAGGGTGTGTCAATCTGACGCAGAAAGACAAGCGTTATTAGAGTTCCCAGGAGACAGTCTCTCTTACAAGCCCAGTTTGGTCCTTCTCCAGTGTCTCCTTTTGGAGTTGTACCTAAGACAAAAGCAGGGTAAATTAGCAAAGTGCACACACACATTTGAGGATCCAAGCGGACTGAAACCTCCTTGAATTAGCTCAACAGTAAAGGACTGAAATCTTTGTTATGTGCTATACTGGTAAGCTGCCAACAATAATCAGCTGTGTACTTTTTTTTTTTTTTTAAATTTCCATCTCTGTTTACTTTCTTCATTCACTAACCAACTAGCACATTACTGCAACAGAATCTAAACCTCAAAGAGATAAAGGTGTCTGCAGAGAGATGCATCAGCACTGGCCTGTGAATAGCCTATCTTCTCCTTTGGAGACAAGACCTGTGATCTTGTATTGATTGTCCAATGATATGAAAACTACCTCTTGAATGTAGTTCATAGTCTAACACAGAAAGTATCATTTTTGTTCAAAATACGAAAGCAGAGCAGCGTATGGAAAAGGTGCTCTTCCAGGAAAGCATATTCATTTAGGAGTACGTACTTGTACATGTTAAGAACAAACGGTTTCACCACCGTATAGGTGAAACCGAAGACAGCGTTAACAGAGTTACTCTCAGCAGGAACTCCCACAGAATGAAGCACTGTAATTGCAGCCTGCTTTAGCACACAGTTTTATCCAAACTGATCACTGAGGTACTGAAGTGCCACAAGACAAAAATTCATTATTTTGCCCCATGATAAAGTATTCCAAAGTACTACAATTTAGCTAAAACAGAACCCTGTCATAAGTCGGTATCTAGAAGACAAGAATACAGTCTAGGGAACACAACGCTGGTTCTTCCTAGAAAGAAACAAGTCAGGAAAAGTAAGAGGGGCAGAACCTGGCAATTCTGTGCCGTTTCACTGCCTGAGCCAGCCACTGCTACTATCACTCTCCTCACTACTTAGGAGAAAAAACGATCTGGGAGAAAGAATCCTGTTCCCTTAAAAAGTCTAGACAAGGGAGCATATGAGATAAAAAGCTAGCTGCACAGCACGACTGACCGAACTATATTGGTTGAAGCTTTTAAACCAGAGGGCTCAGATGTGCATCACCTTCTGCACGCCTAGCGTTTACCTAGTATTCCACAGAACCCTTATTGCATTTTCCTAAATAGAATGCTTGAAAACAAACACTATAGGCAAACAAAAAGGAACTGTTGCAAATTAATTCTACAGTCATGTGCCAAGGATCTTGTACTATCAATTTTATCTCCCATACACCCAACAAGCCCTTTGCTCCCTTATGCACAATCTTCTGCATCTCAGAACACCTTCACTCAGTAAGGTACTACTCCTTGAAAATGCAGGACTCAGAGGGACAGCTGTGAGAGAGGGGAAAAGTGTTGGGAAGGAGAATGTCAGAAGCAGAGAGGTTACCAGAGTACAAATTCTGGAATAAATTATCCACACGTACAGTTCACGCGCTCAGTTTCAACGTGCCATCACTGAATGCCTGTGGACACTTGCAGAGCACTGAAACGAACTGAACTGCTGCAGAAGGAAACGACATGGAAGCCCCACACCGCCCCAGGAAAACACAACGGGCCAACAGTATCCGGTGGAGTTACAGATCTGCACTAGCATACTTGTATGGCATTCACGGCCACAAAATTGCACTTTTGCTTGCATAACGCTTTTACACAACCAGCTTCTGACTTCAGTCCGTACCGCCCAGGCAGCCTGACCTAGAGCCTGCGCGGCTGCAGGCTGCAGTTCCTCGGAAGGCA
>NW_009219165.1:0-6774 GCF_000690835.1 Fulmarus glacialis
TGCTGCCCCCTCGGCCGGGTCCCCGCTGGCGGCCCTGGGGAGGGCGTCCGCACTGGGGGCGTAACTGGTGTTTTTGTGGGGAACTTCCAGGTGTCGATTCTCTTTTGCCGAAAGAAAGAACTTGACTGACATCCGAAATGGGAAAGGAGAAGACCCACATCAACATCGTCGTCATCGGCCATGTCGATTCTGGCAAGTCCACCACCACCGGCCACCTCATCTACAAATGTGGTGGTATCGACAAGAGGACCATCGAGAAGTTCGAGAAGGAAGCTGCTGAGGTGTGTGAGCCTGTGACATCCAGCAAAATTGCGGTGGTGCAGGGATGAATAAAGAGATTTAGTTGCAAAACTAAGTTGCAGACTGTCCTGTGGCCACAGGGAGGCGGTTTGGTTGCAACTGTCCCAGTAGCTGAACGAGTGCGTAAGTGTTGTGTGGCCACAGGGCGGCAGTTAGGTTGCAGTTGTCCCCGTAGTTGAAAAAGCGCTAAAGTGTTGAATCCGCCATTATGTTAGTTGGCGAGGCTCAAATTGTGAAGTGTCAAATGAGGGAAAAGAGGTAGTCTAAAGCTACACCTGCATAATTATGTCTGGAATCCTAATTTAAGTGCAGTTTAAGCTTCAGTCTTTGCATACATGTAGTCGAGGATAAAATTAAAGAAATTGTTGTGATAAGGTATACTTCTGAAAATGAGAAAGGTATGGATTTTGTTGTTAAAACCTGGAGAAAGTCTTACTGATTGTACTTTTTTGTTTTCCTTTTTTTTTTCTGTGTAATAACAGCATAGGTCTTAATAAGCACATCACAGAATGAAATGTAGTGAACATAAGGCTCAGTGGTAGTTAAAATGTTGATTATCTCAGGGACTGCATTAGTTAGCTCAAATTTGTAGAGGACATTTGATAGTAGGGTTTAGGCTCAAGAGATCTATCATAAAGATGTGTTAGTGCAGTTAACAAGCTGTCAAGAGATATAAACTGTCAACAGGTTAAATAACGGAAAACAGTTGGAATCTCTCACTAGTAGTGCCAAGTGTATCTTGTTGCTTGTTTTACAAGCAGCAACATTTTCCAGTATTAAACCACTTACTATTCTTAGATTTTGCTCTACAGCCAGTGTGTGATCATTCTGAAGTAAATGCAAATACATATTTTTAAAAAAAGGGGAAAAAAACGCAGGGTGTTTTTTGGTTTTTTTAATCCATAGATGGGCAAAGGTTCCTTCAAATATGCCTGGGTCTTGGACAAGCTGAAAGCCGAACGTGAGCGTGGTATTACTATTGATATTTCCTTGTGGAAATTTGAAACAAGCAAATACTACGTCACCATCATTGATGCTCCTGGACACAGAGATTTCATTAAGAACATGATTACTGGAACTTCCCAGGTACGTAAAGAGAACTAAGGATTTTGGGAGTTCGGGCAGGTTGTTCCTTGGTTGGTTGGGGGGGTTCCCCTGATACAGTGATACATGTGCAAGCATTGTAATGAGGGGGGCGTTTCTTTCTTTTCAAAGGCTGATTGTGCTGTCCTGATTGTTGCTGCTGGTGTTGGTGAGTTCGAGGCTGGTATCTCCAAGAACGGGCAGACCCGTGAGCATGCCCTTCTGGCCTACACCCTGGGTGTAAAACAGCTGATTGTTGGTGTCAACAAGATGGATTCCACCGAGCCACCTTACAGCCAGAAGAGATACGAAGAGATTGTCAAAGAAGTCAGCACTTACATCAAGAAAATTGGCTACAACCCAGACACTGTAGCTTTTGTGCCAATTTCTGGTTGGAATGGAGACAACATGTTGGAGCCAAGCTCTAACGTAGGTTTGACGTTTGTTTATATTAAGAAACTAAATTAGGATTACTGAGATAAACTATGCAATATAGGAGAATACACATATATTTTAGTAGTTATGTTTGGAAGTGCCGAGGTCAAAAATCAAATCCTAGCACTTCAGAAATTCTTATGTGCAATAGTACACCAGGATGATACTAAGATACACCACTTGGTCTTTTCTAGCCTTGTGCCATTAAAATTGGCAGACAGTTGATGCCTGAGCTTTTTTTTTGTTACAGATGCCCTGGTTCAAGGGATGGAAGGTTACCCGGAAGGATGGCAATGCCAGTGGAACCACCCTCCTCGAAGCTTTGGACTGTATCCTGCCACCAACTCGTCCAACTGACAAACCTCTGCGTCTGCCTCTTCAAGATGTCTACAAAATTGGCGGTATGTGTTCTCCGTAATGTTGCTCACTTGCCAGCAACAGCTAATGTATGGGATGGAAATGCAGTTGTTTGCCTGAGAACTGTTTTTTCAAGTGGAAAATGTAGAATATTGTCTCAAGTGTTTTCTCCCGTAAGGGCATGTATTTATTGAGCTGAATTACTAATGTTGCTTCTCTTTTGCAGGCATTGGTACTGTACCAGTTGGCCGTGTGGAAACTGGTGTTCTGAAGCCAGGCATGGTGGTTACATTTGCCCCTGTCAACGTTACAACTGAAGTAAAATCTGTTGAGATGCACCACGAAGCCCTGAGCGAAGCTCTGCCTGGTGATAACGTTGGCTTCAACGTTAAGAACGTGTCTGTGAAAGATGTTCGCCGTGGCAATGTTGCTGGTGACAGCAAGAACGATCCTCCAATGGAAGCTGCTGGCTTCACTGCACAGGTAATTTTTGCAGCTGTTTAAAGATGTTTGAAATGTAGCTCTGGATTGTGAAATACTAGTGTCTTGCTCTTTCTTACTAGTAGGCTAAGATACAAAGTGACATAGACTTGTGTTCTGAGATGTATTTGCTTGAAGCAAATCACGTGAAAGCCCTGGCTTTGTAAGACACATTAGTATTTGAAATTATCCTGGTGTTAACTTGGCTTTCTTGGTTTTCTAGGTTATTATCCTGAACCACCCTGGCCAAATTAGCGCTGGTTATGCCCCTGTGCTGGATTGCCATACTGCTCACATTGCGTGCAAATTCGCTGAGCTCAAAGAGAAGATTGATCGTCGTTCCGGCAAGAAGCTGGAGGATGGCCCCAAATTCCTGAAATCTGGAGATGCTGCCATCGTTGATATGATCCCTGGCAAACCCATGTGTGTTGAGAGCTTCTCCGATTATCCTCCTCTGGGTAAGACATCTGCTAAAAACGTGTTGATCCTGATCTCTGGAAAAGGCGCTCCTTGATTTCTAATATCGGGATGTAGCGTGTTCTGTAAAACGCTATTGAAAGCTGTGACTTCAGTAGAAACTTCGAAGTGGAACCAAAATGTCAGCAGTACAGGGGTACTCTCTAGATAAGCATGTATCTCTGTCCCAGCCTCATGCAGTTTGCTGTCGTAGAGCGGTATTTGCTCACTTACCCCACGTTGCGTGTTGCTGCTGTGCGGATAATGCTGTGGGTACGTAGCCCTAGACAGAAGTCATAAAACCTGTTTCTGCTTTCAGGTCGTTTTGCTGTGCGTGACATGAGACAGACGGTTGCTGTTGGTGTCATCAAGGCAGTCGACAAGAAGGCTGGTGGAGCTGGCAAGGTCACAAAGTCTGCCCAGAAGGCCCAGAAGGCTAAATGAAAATTCTGTACATCAGCTGCCACCTCAGTCTTAATCAGTGGTGGAAGAACGGTCTCAGAACTGTTTGTCTCAATTGGCCATTTAAGTTTAATAGTAAAAGACTGGTTAATGATTACAATGCATCGTAAAAGCTTCAGAAGGAAAGGAATGTTTGTGGACCATTTGTTTCGTGGCAGTTTATTAGTCTTTAAAATCGATAAATTTTTTAAAATGGAAACTTGACCAAAAATCTGTCACAGAATTTGAGACCATTAAAACAAAAGTTCAATGCTATGTCTCTGTGTTCTTTGGGTTAATGTTAAGTTTATAGAAAAAACTATATATAGTCCTGGTGGGATCAGAAAGGATAAATGTTACTTGAGTATGTTCAGAAGTTGCAAAACAAATACTCAAATTTATTGTTTCTGAAGAATAGAGGAAAATTCAGCTGCGGGTTTAGTTTTAACTGATCTAAGCCTTAAAAAAAATCTACTTCTGTGGTGCTTTCTTCTTTAAAGATGGTTTCTAGATTGGATAGCACAAACTCCAGGTAACAGTTATGGTATTTTAGTGCATTCTGTGATGCATTGAGTAAACCAAGAAAACTTTATATTTGGGAGGAAGTGTGAACAAAAAAGACATTTAACCTTGAAAAAGCATAAACAAAGAATCAAGTGTTGGGTTTCCCGTAAGTCTTGTACACAGATGTTTCTAATTGCCAACAGAAACAGCTGGGTTTTTTTGTGGTTTTTTTTTTTTTCCCTGGGGAACTGATTGACTGTTGTAGATCTTCCAAGATTAAACACTTATATATAAATGTTTTCTAATATATATAGTAACACATTCAATAGCTAAATTTCAAAAACAAATTTTGTTCAGAAGGAGGCTTTCATGCTTGTCAGGTAATCTCTGACCCACCATTACAGCGTCTTGCTCAGTTTTTATTTCGAGCACAAAGCCGAGACAGAAACCGGCAGGTATTTCCAGTGACTGCCAACAGGATAGTGTTTGTACCTGTCCTGCGTGGTGGTTTTGAATTTCTGAACTTTGGGTCAAGGATGTTTGTAGGATGTCTGCTGGGAGAGCGTACTGGTGCGTTTCCCAGAGCAATGCGATAAAGGCATGCTGCTACGTCAGCACCAAACGACATGGCAGGACTGTATACTTGCTATCTTTTTAACAATGGGGTTGAAGATTTGGACCAGTCAGTTGAAGTGGAATTGGGTAACCAGGACACTAGTCCTGAAGATTACTGTTAATTACTAGATAAATAATCCAAGTAAAACATTTCAGACTGTAAGGAATGCCAGCTGAAATAAATGGGGATTCCAGAATATAATTAAAGTCTCAGTCTCACTTTGAATTGGTAAATGGAGACAAGCAGTTAATGGATAATCAGATCTGGCTTGCATAATGATGCAGCTGTTTTACTAACCTTTAACATGATTTCCCCACAGCATCCCCACATAAGTTCAAAAAGAATTCAGTATCTTTGAAGGATTATTTTTCCGTGACACCAGTATGTTTGTTCTGTCTGTAACGGCTATATTCTCTCGTTTGTTTTCCTTTCCTTCTTCAGCTATGTGCTTGCTCTGCAGGAACTCAACATATCTGTACTGCTTGGATGTGCTTGGATAATCCTGAACCTGCTATTACTTATTTTCATGTTCTTTGTTTGCTTGGTTGGATCTTTCTCTTTTTCTGCTCACCTTCTGTGTCTTAACTACAGTAAAACCTCGGAGCGTTACACACCGTTTCTGAACCGAGTACAGTGGAAGCAAGGGCTAGAGCGCTTCAGTCTCTGTAGAAGACTCTGGAATTTAGTAAAGGAATCTCATCGTGATTCTTAAAATTCTACTTCTAAAGGTTTGTTAGTATCCCCGAGACAACAGGAAGTACGTAACTTTAAAATTGAGGCAGATGTACCGTTGCCGTAATAAAGCTGAAGTATCTTGCCAAATCTTTGCATGCTTTTCAGTTAAACCGCTGACTTTTTTCCAACAGACTTTTGGTCAAACTGGTTCAGCAAAGTGCAAAGTTCTAGTTTGGATGAAAAGAAAACCGGCTTTGGCACAAACTGCATCTTCAGCGCAGCTGTGCGTTCGTTAGATTTCTTACATGTTCCTGTGTAGGTGCAGGATGTTTTTCGGCTGACCAGGCCCTGGGTACGCAATATCCAGTCTGCAGTTCCTCTGCACTCTTCGCAGAGTGTTGTCTTCAGCTGGATGTACTTGCTCTATTACAGTTTGGAAATAAGCTTGTAATAAGCAACTCATTCAAATTGAAGCCTTAAGGCAAAATGAGGTTTGAAATAGCATCCGGCGTTTGAAGTGTCTCTGATCCCAAGTAGCGGAAGCTGCAGGAAGGGCAGCGACTCAAGGCAGGCTCTGCAGCTATTTCAAGAGGCCGTTTTCTTCTGATCAGCTGTGCGTAGATCGGAGGAAACGCCAAGTGCGGCAACTGCAAAAGCTGCTGGGAAGATGTTTCATGTTAAAATTGCCCAGCTGATCAGGTGCAAGAGTCAGCTCTCTAGCTTGGGACAGAGGGGGTGGTTCTGCAAAAACCAGAGAAAAAAAAAAAAGCTAAGGCCTAGAGAACAGTGTTGCAGCTAACAACTTTACATTGTACACAGTAAAAACAAAGAGACGCTTGTGAACGCTCTGCCTGTGATACTAGCAATTGCTTTCAAGTATTTAAAACCTCGATTTTACACAAATTCTGATTTTTTTTTTTTTTTTTTTTACTATTGTAGACCAGTTTTGCTTTCTATGCACTAATGCAATGCCATCTCAGTTTTGACTACCTGGGGAAATTGTTAGACTTTTGTAAACAAAACTTGGGAATAAAACTACTTTGGTCAAACTTTTAATAAATGTTAATAGTTGAGAACTGTGTTTGTCTTCTGACTGCTTATTTCTTCAAGCAACTTTTACAGCTGTCCTTAACTCTTTCCATACTGTCCTGTAATGCTGATGATGGCTTATACAGAAGTGTGGAGGCATACTGTTATGGTGATGTAGCTAGCTGAAGGCAGAAAACTGGGCTAGAATATTGACCTTATTTAATCTGTTTTGAGTTTTATTGCTGAAGGTGGCAGTGGGGAGCTGGAAGATTGAAACGTAATTTCCTTTTTAGTTGATGATGCATGCTTTGGGAGACCGGAGGGCTTTTAGTACACAGAAATATTCCAAAAATGTACGTGGCAAGGTATCTGGGGACTCGGATACAACAAAGCCTGGT
>NW_009219165.1:6799-9310 GCF_000690835.1 Fulmarus glacialis
GTAGCCAAGTAACTTCCTGCTCAGTTTTGTTTCCCGAGGTGAATATTTTAGGCGGGAATAAAAGGGGCTCTGCTTAGGATACTGCCCCAAGGTTTTTTAATTGTATCTTGGACCAGCTTGTGCAAGGCTAGTAACTGGAATAGTTAATTTTACTGAAATTGCAGATGAAAGACTTAATTCATATTCTGATTGTAGCTGGCTCAATATATTTTGAAAGGTATTGACAAACTTTGACAAGTTACTGATTATTTCTCTAAATGCATATTTTAAATTTTACATTTGGTCAAGATAAAACCATGTAGAAACAAATTAAACTTTGTACTGTATGGGAATATTCTTTTCCTCATTGGTGCTAAATGATTCAATGTCTGTTTAAGAACAGCGTAAGTTTGATCTGGACCACAAATACAACACACCTGTTTTTAATTTATATTCGTTAAATGTTTATGTAGTGCTTAGAGGGGGCTTGGGCAGAGGAGGGGTGGGAGGGGATGTGGGAGGGCTGAGGAGCTCCCTGCCTCCCGCCAGCACCCTGCTGCCGCGTTCTGGGCTCTGCAAAGCACAACTCCAGACATAAAATACTCATTTTTGCCTGTCCCCAAAGCGGTTGTGCGTAGGTGCCTTGCACCTTCACTTGCGTGAAGGGTGGAGGCTGAGCCTTTTTTTTTTTTATTTGTTTGTTTTAAAAGCCTCTCCACTTCAGTGCTGGCCACGCTAGTTAGCTCGTTGTTGTTTTTCCTACCCACGCTGCTGGCAGGGCAGCTGTGCCGTGGGTGGGTGAGCGAGGGAGGGCACTGCGAGAAGACCCTGCCTGAGGGAGCCAGGAGCTTTGGAGGGAGAATTTTCTCCCTCTCTTTTCAGTGCAAATTCCTGACAGTATTAATACCTTTGAGTTCACGAGATTCCAGATCTCTGTTATTTTCAAGACCTCAAATTCTTCATGTTGTTTGACTGCAAATAGTACTTTCTGTCTAGGAATTTAGTCTTCTGAAATTGCAGATCTTAAACAACAGCCAAATCATAAGTTAAACCATGGAATAAACAGAATTATTTGTGACCACAGAAAATAACATTAGGCCGAATTATTGTTTCTCCTGCGTACCAAGGGGAAGGCTGGAACCGCTTCACTTCAGGAGGAAGAAGAGAGCGCTCAGGGTGCAGAAGAGCCGAAGGAAAACCTGGCAGACAGAAAAACTGGTTTGGAAACGGATACAGAAGCTGCGTTTTTTTAGCCTTTTCCAAATCCTCTTTAGTCCCTTCAGATTATTTCTGCGTTATAAATCAATTACATCGTTGTCTGCTTTGTTTTTTTAACTAAGGTTACTTTCTCCGGCTGCCTATCAATAAATCTTTAATCCTTTATGTTTCAAATGTTTACACAACATAATTCAAATCTGCTAGCTTCTCTGCACTGATAAGGTGACAGTTAAACACGTATTTTCCTCGAAAGCTGTTGGGTGAAGTACTGAGGAAATGCGGAGATAAGCCGGAGTGCGATTCCCTGACGGGCAGTCTCCGGCCTGCAGGTGGGGGACGGTGGGGCAGCAGTGGGGTGCACAAGGGGTTGCTGCCAAGGAGCCGTGCCCGTGCTTAACAGCTCTGAATTTGTGCAGTTTCTGCTTCTTTCTTCCTTTCTAAAAAAAAAACAACCCTCAAAGGTATCTAAGCTTTCATTGGCGAAACATCCCTCATGGGCCAAACACATGCTTTCAAGGATGCTGTAGCAATAGGTTTGCCCTCGGCGTGCTGGTGTACCGAGCTAGGACTTTCTCCTGGCTTTTCTGAGCAAAGTAATCCGCTAACCTGGTTGTCCTTCTGCAAGAGCACCTGCTAGCTCAGGCCCAGCACAAACACAAGTCGGTGGCTTGTGTTTCTGCATATAGCATATTATAGCACATTAATTTTGTTGTTGTTGTTATTTGAATTACATAGTCTCTGGAAATAACCACAGCCAGCTCACCCCTAACTCGGGGCCCTGCCTGCGCTGCCAGCAGCAGTCACCTTTTCCCTTTCAGCCCAGTAAAATGGGAATTATTCAGCACAAAGGGGAAGAGCCACAGCGGAGGCCGTTTCCCCACCCCAGGTCCCTGTTCTGCAGAGCTCAGCGCAACCGGCTGGCTGGCCAGGCAGCAGATCCCAAATCCGCACAGCAAAGGACAGGCAAGACAACCTTCCCCTCCAGGAGGAGTTTTCTTGCAGGTAGGGCTGAAATTTAAAAGAAAGTTTCAGATTCTGCTTATCTGCAGCCACCTGGGCACATCTTAAGCAAAACTCCCATTTTTTTCTTTGATATATATGTGTGTGTGTATATACACACATACACACACACCTCCCTACATGTATATATTTTGTATATATACACATAAGGTGCCTACTTTCTCTTGTTTTTAATCATTGCAGTTGCCAGACTTCTTAAAACTCTGCAGTTCCTGTTTTGAAGCTGGATTCTAAGCTAATTCCTTAGTAAATAGGGTGGAAAAACCCCCAAATGACTAAATATTTAGGGTGGGT
>NW_009219166.1:0-1023 GCF_000690835.1 Fulmarus glacialis
CGCTCTGCCGCGGACGCCCGACCGGCCGTAGGAGGAGGGCTGTCCTGCCCGGGTGCCCCTGTGGGGTGCTGGGCTGGGGCGACGGGCAGCCCCGCTACAGCAAACCCTTCATGAATACAGCAGGATCTGCTGCCCAGGCTCCTCTCATCCCCAGGCGACTCCAGCTAATGACTTGTGCTAATGACTGAAGTTGAACTGTGACCTAGTTAAACCACATCCCCAGCTTCTCCTCTGCCTTCCTAAGCACGGAGAGCACCACAGCTGCTCAGCTTGGGGGCAGATAAGAAAACACTAGCGGAGGCCAAGGAGGGCCGAAATACAGCAGTTAGAATTTAAGGATATATTTAATTTTGAACAATTACCATTATCATTCAAATGATACCACTGTACATCTTCAGGAGGTGAGTCAAGTAGGACTGACGCAGCAGAGGACACCCGCCACCTTTCACAGACAGTGACTGCTTGCTCCCGTTAGGAACCGCCACAGAAACGGCGTTGGAGACGACCAGCGGCTGCGTGGGAGCGTGCAAGCCACCGCCGAGAAAAGGACCCAGGCGGGGAGACCACAGACCACCACACCAAAGTGTAACCCTGGAGAACGCGTTGCTGGTGCATAGAATTAGCACATCTCTGGCGGCTCTCAAGCAATATGGTATTCAGACCATAAGGGTACTTTGCAGAAGCCTCAGAAGTGGCGAGAAAAGTTGAAAAGAAGATTAGATTTCTCTGATGGCGATCTTCCACATTGAAAAGTACTCATTACCCTTAAAATACGGTCTGCACTGCTCACTGATGAAGGGATAACGGCACTGGATGTTAGTAAAGGGATTATGTTAGAAAAACACAAATCCAAAATTTTACTACATCATTGGGAGGAACATGCATAGCAAGAGAGAAAGACAAATTTAAAATAATCAGAGGCTAGATGAAGAAAGCAAGCAAACCATGCCAAAATGAAGACCAGCTTGATTAATGAAGTTTTTTACTGCTTAGGCAAATGAGGGAAGAAAAGGATGTAATGAA
>NW_009219166.1:1085-1801 GCF_000690835.1 Fulmarus glacialis
GAAATAAAAAAACTTAACCAAGTTTATGGTTTAAAAATTACTACAATGAAGATCTGTCTATAGGTAATTCAGATTTCAGTGGCAAAAAAGACAACCAGTTGATATATTTGATATCGGGAGGAAAAGGGAGAGTTAAAAGTCTTTAACGAACAAGTTTAAGCAAGCAAGGGTAGCAAAGGGAAAGTGTCCCGGGCAAATAAAGGCTGATACATCAGGTTTGTTTTACCTAGCAAGTGTGTGCTAAGTCACAATAAAAGCTTCCTAACCAAATAAACAACCTGCCAGTCCCTGCAGGCTAACCACAGCTGTGGCAAAATCAAGCACTGGGTGTATGGCTGGAGGCCTGGGCCAGTGAATCTGAGCAGTGGAGCAACACGCGAGGCCTCACATAAAGCACTGCTTCACCATACATTTTGGGACGCACTTGTCATGTTTATTTAAAAAAAACCAAAACCAAACACAACCCTGAAGTGGTGTAACAGCTACATGGAAAAACAAAAAGAGTGAGAGGAGGACACCAATCTTAGCTGGTGGGAAGGGAACTTGCATTGCCTGGTTAGAAACGCGCACGTTACGGACACACCACACGTGCGGCACGGCGGGGAGGGGCAGTGAGGGAGAGCAGGCGTGTGCAGGACACCCAAGCAGCCAGCGCGCGGCTCGAGCATCCCGGGCCAGCGCGGGACGAGCCCAGCACCATGGCAGGAGCGCTGCCG
>NW_009219167.1:0-228 GCF_000690835.1 Fulmarus glacialis
GGTGGGTACCACAGAGCCTCAGCCTGAAGGGGCCCTTCAGGTGCAAATACACCCCCACATGTATGCACATATGTACATAGGGGGTGCAGGCATATACACATATATGATTAAATTTACGTACATACGTGCCGCCGCTGCTGGGGCTGTGCCGCGGTCCCGCACAGCGCAGCCGGGGCTCGAACCCGCGACCCCGGGACCTCGCGGGGACCACAGCTCCCAGGAGGCAGC
>NW_009219168.1:0-1325 GCF_000690835.1 Fulmarus glacialis
ACACCTCTTGTGTGCTCTGTGTTTGGAAAGGGGAGCGAGGATGAGGGGGGACACTAGAGGGTGAGTGGGGGCTCTGGGAGGCACCAAGAGGCACATGGAGGGGTCATGAGGGGACTTGAAAGCAAACACAGGAGTCAGGAGAGAAAACAAGTGGCCCGGGGGCACACCAAAAAGCAAATGGATGTCTCGGGCACACTGAAACCACCCCGGTTTTAGGAAATGCCAGCTATGTACAGTTCAACCCAAGAGCAGTGTAAAAGAAAACTGAGTAAGAGGGTGAGTAGCAGGGGCTATCTGGGGTTATCCATTTTACAGCGCCTTCTTCCCACAAAGTAGAGGGAGATGATGCTGATGGGAGGTGGCAGGACTGAGCCGGGGGGCTGGGGGCAGTAGCTCCATCCTCTGCCTCCAGCAGCTGAATTTGTTCCTGTGACTGCCCAGGGCCCCACTCCCGGCTGGCTTCATCTGGGTCTCCCAGGGGAGCAGGTCCCAAAGTTGGACTCAAAAGTGGTCCTGAGAAGAGGTAATGGTGTGAGCACTGGGGGCGGAGGAACAGGGGCATGGACACTGGCACTGGCATGGACAGGAACGGGGACAAGGGATAGGGCCAGAGACAGGGACAAGGACAGTGCAGGGGAAGGGGCAATGGGCAGGAGCAAGGGCAGGAAAAGGGCAAGTGCATGGGCAGGGACAGGGAAAAGGAAAGGGCAGGGGCAGGGCAGTGAAGAGAGAAAGAAAGGAACAGGGCGGGGGCAATGCAGGGACAGTGAAGTGGCAGGGGCAGTGTCAAGGGCAGGGACAGGCAATGGACAGGGACAGAATCAGGGGCAGGGGTACGGAAATGGTGGGGCAGGAGCAGGGACGGGACAGGGGCAGGAGCAGGGTCAAGGGCAAGGCAGGTGCAGTGGCAGGGACAAAGGCTGAGTAAAGGACAGGGACAGAAGCACTGGCGTGGGTAGGAGTATGGAAAGGGCAGGGACAGATGTTGAGGCACGGGCAGGGATGGGGAAGAAGCAAGTGCAGGGGCAGTGGCAGGGTCAGGGTCAAGGGCGGGAGCAGGGACAGGAACTGGGCAGGGGCATGGGTAGAAGCAGAGACAGGGAGAGGGACGGGGCAGTGGCAGGGATGGCTGCCCTACGGCAACTCAGGCAGGGACTGGGTGCCCTGTTCTGGCTCCTGAGCAAGGGGTGGGTCCCAGGGGAGGCTTTTGGGGCCACCAGGACCTCCTGGCCCACCCAGGGCTCTGCCAGTGGCCAGCCGTGCTGGGAACCAGGAACCTCCTGCTGCCATCCCGGGCCACCGCTGCCTTCAAAGCCTGGTGGGGG
>NW_009219168.1:1366-1681 GCF_000690835.1 Fulmarus glacialis
GGGAGCGGGGCCCACCCCCCCGGGGCACCCAGGACTGATGGGGCTGCAACAGGCCCTGCCATGGAGGCGAGGAGGAACCCCAAGAATGCCTGCAGTGGGGCCAGGGCCTGGGACAGGCCACTGTGGCCATCATGCCACCACACAGGGCATGCAGAAACTGTATTGGCATAAATAAGACATTGTTACAGTTGGCCCCACAGGTTCATGGCCATGCTGGCTGTTTTGGGGGGGATCAGTGAGAAGGGGACACACCTGGGCACCGCAGCCCCTCCCTGGTGTGCAGGATCTTCTCCAGCGGTGCCTGAGGCAGGGGGA
>NW_009219168.1:1735-2001 GCF_000690835.1 Fulmarus glacialis
CGCAGCTTCCCCAGGGGCCCCGGCTCACCCGACTGCAGGACACCAACAGGCTGTCTCTCCCAGAGGGAGGGGCACGTGCCACCGCATCCACCGAGCGGGTGTTGGCAGTTGCTACAACCATTGCAACAGTCGTGTTGCAAAGAGCAACACAGGCACGACCTGCCCATTGATCCCAAAACAAGAGCTCCCCCGCGGCCCCGGCGCTCCTCACTCGGCGATCCAGAGCCTGGCCCGGGTGGCAGCTGGGGTGTGAAGGAGGTGACGGC
>NW_009219168.1:2107-2359 GCF_000690835.1 Fulmarus glacialis
GCCTCCTTGGTGGCCCCGTTGCGCCGGGGCAGCCGGCCGGCATCCCCCCCCACCCGTGTCACGTGCCGGGTGGCCAGGGAGGGGCCAGTGCGAGTGAACATTAACCCGGGGCGGTGTCGAGGGCTTCCCGGCAGCGCGGCTCCCAGCACCCCAACAGCACCCGCACACCCGCGATGAGGGGGCTCCGTGCCCGCTACCACCTCCTGGTAGGTCCCGTGTGGCAGAGTCCCACGTGGCAGCGTGGGTGCTGGG
>NW_009219168.1:2475-3027 GCF_000690835.1 Fulmarus glacialis
CTCCCCCTTTAGCCCCTCTGCCCCCCCCGAGGACCCAAGCACCCTGGGGACAGGAGATAATCCTGCTGCATGAGGCTGCCCTCGCTCATCCCTCTTGTCCCCTCAGGGTGTTTTCTGCCCGTCCCCCACCGGCAGCAGGGAACCGCTGCCCACCCGCCCTCGGGCAGGGGCTGCACCCACAGCCGCCCTGAGCACGTGGCCAGCTGAGACACTTTGCACCAGCTGCCCCCCGGCTAGCCCCACGCACGCTGCAGGGCCGGCCCGGCCATGGGCAAGGAGGGGAGCAGCTGGGCCTCACCCCTTCTGCTGGGGCTGAAGTTGGGTTGAAGTTGTGGAAGCCTCCCTTGCCTCTTCCTCTTCCTCCTCCTCCTTGGGCAACCCCACACCCTTGAACATCCGTGTGCAGTGGTGCCAGAGCGTGGCATGGCGCCCATGGCTGGGCTATCGGGAACAGCGGGCAGCCAGGAGCGGGGCTGGAGGCTCAGCCAAGTGCCCATCCCTGCGGCCTTTGGGCCCCTACGCCCAGGCCCTGGACACAGGATGGGAGACACC
>NW_009219168.1:3291-3589 GCF_000690835.1 Fulmarus glacialis
GCCACTGTCCTGCCAGGAACTGGTCCAGCGTGAGGCCAGATGGGTGACATCCCCCCTGTCCCCAGGGACAGTCACCTCAGCAGCGCCTCTTGGGGGTGGGGGGGAGGATGCTCGGGCAGACATCTCAGAAGGGTTCTCAGGGTGAGGATGCTTGGGGGAAGCATCCTGGGAGGCTGCTGGGTGGGCCGGGAGCTTGAGGAGACCCCTTGGGTGCATGCTTAGGGGGAGGATGCTTGGAGACACCTTTTGGGAGGATGCTCAGGTGGGAGGAGATCTCTTGAGAGGATGTTGGGGGGGG
>NW_009219169.1:0-230 GCF_000690835.1 Fulmarus glacialis
GCATCTGCGTGGTATTTGTCTGCCTGCCAGGTTAAACCACGACAGTTTTCTTTACTGCCTCCCTTAATTTTACAGTCAGGTTTGTGTCTTAGTATGTTCTTGTTTATGGCTTCCTCTTTCTTATCACTTTTTGCATTGAAAATGCTGTTCACCAGATACTCTTAAAGCAGCAGACACTCTTCTCCCACATACCCTTATGTTGTGGTTTAACCCCAGCCGGCCCCTGAGCA
>NW_009219169.1:526-19423 GCF_000690835.1 Fulmarus glacialis
GTCATATGGTATGGAATAGCCCATTGGCCAGCTGGGCCAGCTGTCCTGGCCACACTCCCTCCCACCCCCTGTGCACCTGGCAGGGCACGGGAAAATGAAAAGTCCTTGACTAGTGTAAACATTCGTTAGCAACACCTAAAACATCAGTGTGTTATCGACATTATTATCCAAAACACAGCACTATACCAGTTAATAGGAAGAAAATCAACTCCATCCCAGCTGAAACCAGGACACCTTACAATCTTCTCAATACCTTAAATAGTTATGATTTGAGAGAAATTAGTTTTTACAGTAACACTTGTGCAACTCTGTGGCTGTAGATTGTGCAGTAAAGTTTGTTTGTTCCCTCCCTCCCCGCCCCCCGACACAGGATTTGAGTTGTGTCCTCGCAAATCTTAAGACTCCAGTTTTTCTGGAAATGATTTGATCCTAAAATTCATGCTTTCTGTCCTAAACTGTTGAAAAACCAATAGATTCTTTGAAGTGCTTCTAAATAATATATTAAAGCAGAGTTCAGTAGATCCAACGGTTGAAGCAGAAAGCTTACCCCAGTCCCAGTGATCATAATTTTTTTAAAGTGGGAATTTAAAGGCTGAAGTACGCTCTTGCAAGTACACTTGCAGTCCTGCTTCTGTGTTTATAACAGATCTTAGCTCTATTTTATAATCTCTTTAGTAACTGCTAAATGTTTCTGTATCATATGTGTGCACACATATGTGTGACCATCACTGTAAATGTATGCAGCTTGATACACAAAACTGCGTTTAGGGGGTGCTGTTCTAGTTTTAAAATTACAATTTAATTGCCTTCAATGTTCATATGCTGACAATGTAAAAAGATTGTTGCGTGTATTTAATTAATTATGTTCCTTTAATTGAACAAGATCTGCTTGGAACAACATAAAATTGCATCGCATACTAAAAAAACCCCACTAAATACCACGTTAACTGTACAGAAATTGTGAACTGGAACAGTCCCTAAGATTTAACCACAGGGGCATGTTTTACCCCGGAATATAGTTATTTTCTAATAAGGGTCTTTCAGTGGATCTTTCAGTCTTTCTAAGATTCAGTGAACAATCTGTATCAGAGTTAACTTTTTTGGTCTGGATATTTCAGTGCTTTCTTTCATAAAGCATTTTATTATTTATTTTATAGTTATGGAAATATATTCTTCTGGTAGACAATATAGGATTGTGAATGTGCAAAACCTATACATTCTCTTAAAATTATATCATAAACAGACTTAATGGGCTTGTGGGAGCTCATATATGCAAAGTCTGTCACTATTGGTATTCCTATATATGCAAGTGGGTGTATATGTATGGCTAAAACAGAACTAGGAATTGATGAGCCCTCTTCCCTGCAAACTTGGGCTTCAGACAGATGGGTTGAACACCAGAGCTTCTATGGGAGTGATAGATTTCTGTTTCACTCCCATTTTGAACTCATCCTGTCAAGTTAAAGAAAAGATGTTAAGAGTTTAATTTTGCTTTATTTTTCTTATTTTGACTTTTAAAATACTTTTGTATCTGATTCTGGTTCCATGAAGAATTGTCTGTAATAATGAAGAATATATGAATAGTGCTATAGCACTATTTAGCAGAGAGGACAGCATCTTCTGTATCAGAAAGCACCATTCTTAAACTCTTCATGTATTACATATTCTGAAATGAGCCAAATCCTTATCATAATTGGGTAGAATTGTGAGTATGTTGTTTCAGGAACTTGAATAATTATGTTCTTTAGGGTTTCACAATGAAGATTTTTAAAGAGAAAAATAAATTCAAAGTCTCTTTGGTCAAATTAAACCTTCATTTGCTAGGATGGCAGACCTGAAACTGCCCCTGGGTGGGTCTCACTAAGTTGCTCTTATCAGAGAGAAGTCAATTTTCCTCCCCACCAGTGTTCCAACAATCTTCACATGCATCTGTTTCTAACGAGTATTTTTGACAGGTGGGGGAGAGAAATGCCATTTTCTCATGCATAATGCGATATGTAATATTGCACACAGACCTTTAAATTGTCTATAAAGATTTATCTCTGATCACTGCAGTAAAATACCACCTTATTTACAATTAAATGAAAAACTCTATTTGTCAGACTCTTCCAGCCAAGTATTTTAAATATCACAAATCGGTTGTTTGCTTCAGATTCAATGGTTATCTGATTTAGTATCTTAGTGTTTGCAGGGGGGAGCAGGGGGCATGGATGACAATGTGACGAAATGAAGCAAAGTTCAAGTCCTGGAAGGTGCCGAGAACTTCAGTCTTCCACTAAAAACCAGAAGAATTGATGGCACTTGGAGGCAAACTCTTTAAATAGAATAAAATTTTAAAATTCAAAAAAAACCCTCCCAAAACCAATGGAGTATGATATTTTGGAAGGCATTGTTCTGTTCTCTGTTAAGTTACATATTGTAACTGAGTAAATCAGCAAGATCTTAGATATTCTAGCATCTTGAATGGCATATAATCATCTTACTGGTCATGAGCTGAGTATACAAGTGAGAAATCCTGTTCAAATAGTGCTTTTCTGAGTTATTGGGTGGGAAACTGAATTATGCTGTCTGATCCCCAACACAAACATAAAATTTGCCATTGATGTTGCAAGTTTGACATCTTTTTTCAGAATGGCAAGACTTGAGCTGTTTGACCTTGCTTTCAATTGTTTAATTTTAGTAACTATATTTGGAGATGGGGGAAAAATAATTTTACAATTAAAGCTGCATAAACCTTTGCTGGTGAGGTGACTGACTCCAAGTACAAGTGGAGTAAGGAAGACTTTGGAAATTAGCTGATCAGACTTACACTAAGAATATTTTTAGGTAACTTCTCTGCATTGAGGCTAAGTCTTCCAATCTCTGGATTTTCTATCTCTGGCAATGATGCTTTCTTCAATGGTCTGCTTAGCTTGAGAAGCATGCAGTACAGTAGCTCTTCAACCTGCTTTTATTCATTATGCTTTGTACCTGGTAAGGATGTCAGCAAAAAACTTTGTAGTAGACTTGTGTATGTGAAAGCACATAATGGAATTAACTTTAAAAGAGCATAATGAGAATGTTATGGATTATTCATTATTGAGGCGATAGCAGCAACCAGATGGAAATTATATACTTGGAAAAACTGACCACTTTGTGAAGGAGCTTGCACATGGTTTTGCTTAGTTCAGGTTGCTGCACACCTGTCTCTTCTAACTTGGGGATAGTCAGCGAAGTCCCTCCTGAGGGCAGGTGCACCAATGCAGAGAGCTCTAGTGTGTTGTAAGTCTCAGTAAAAGTGTGTGTCTGTATATATGTACATATATATATATATATATGCATAAAACATGTTGTAACAACTTGTTAAATGAAGTTGCAGGTTTTATTGACTATCTCGGAGCTTGCAGAGTATGTAGCAACTCAGTGGGGAAAGGAGCGTTTGGGTGAAAGCTGCAGTTATCATTTGCAAGATAATGGTAACTTTTTCCCTGCCCATTCCTACTTCTCTGAGTAGTAAACACTTTGTTAAGCCTGTGCAGAGATCTGGGGTTCAAATGGTCTGCGTGTCAAAAGAGTATGCCAAGGTAGTTTACAAGTGCAGGAGAGTCCCGAACTGGTTTTGTTACTTACGTCAAAATAAATGATTGTCAGAATGCTAGAAAACAGGTACCTGGAAGGCATGCCTATATGTAAAGCTTTCTTGAAAGGCAGATTCAAGGAATCATTCACCCTTGTGTAAATCTTACCCTAAAATTGTTCAGACCTGGAATTAGATGAAGTTTAGCAGCTTTGATTTTGGAGGTATGTAAGTGGGATATTTAACTACTCGGAAGGTGACAAGTCTGAGTTTTTGTTGTGTTTAAAAAACAAACAAACAAAAAACAAAACAAAAACCAACCAAACAAAAACAACCACCACCAATAATCCACGAAACAGACACAACAAAAAAACCTTCTGATTTATAGCAGTTAACAAAAGTGATATCCTTAAAGCGGGGTGTACATAACCATCGTATTGGTATTGAAGGGTGAACCTTAGCTAGTACCGAGCTTGCTGGTCCTGATCCAGTGCCATGTTGCTGTTAACAGGAGTACTTACGTATTAAGTGCTTGGCTGGACCTGAGCCAGAATGTGCTTAGCACAGCGTAGAATGGTGTCTTAAATGACTACTGTATGAAAAGTGACTGTGGTGGGAATTGAGAGTTCACTTAGTGGTGCATGTCTCTCGGGGGCTACTTGGGAGCTGAAGAAAAGAGAATGAAAATGATAAAAGACAAATTAGGGCAAGATACGTTCAACCAGATGTTGCCACTATTGTGGTTTACCAGTTCTCCCACGAAATGGTCATGCAGAAATAATGGCTCTGATGCCAAGCGTGATACAGTTTTTATTAGAGGCCTGCTGAAATCCTTTCATGTCTATCACGTAACCTGAAGTCTGCTATTTGCATGGTTATTCAGAGCTATTCAAGATAACAAGAATGAGGATATCAACTCTTGCACAAAATCAGATAGTTACCAGCTAATGAGTGTGTCTAGCTAAGAGAAGATGTTGTGTCAGATGAAATTCTGACCTAGAGTTTCCACAGTTTTGCAATTATGGCTTGATTTGTAATAAAATCTTTAATATTTAAAAGCTAATTATAGCAAAACAGTCTGCAGTAATCAATGTAGCTGCTGTATTAAGCATACAACAGTTAATTTACGAACATCAAGAGTTCGCAAAAATAATGAAATAAAGTAAATCCTAAAGACTAGAATCTAAAAATTTAGCAAGCAAGAACATATTTTTGTGTCTGACTGAGAGGTTGAGGTCAAACTCTGCAAGCAATATATAATGACAAGTGAATTTTTTTCTAATAATGGCAACGTATTTTTTTCTACTGTATTTTTATATGCACAGTAAGCTGCAGATAGCTTTGCAAAAAGTATAAGCAAGCCAAGCATATAAGTACATTATAAATTACATTGCCTTAGAAAAATGAAACTGCAGTGTCATGCCAGGACATGGATTCAGTTGTAAAATTGTATAAAAACGTGCTGTTCTGTCTGAGAAACAAAATTATCATAACTGTGTCTGACTTGTATAAACAAATTGTGCTCAGGAGCCCTTCTTACCCAAAAGGTCTGGTTACTTTTTAAAACCATGTGACGTGATCTGCTCATGCTTAATATTTACTTTTAGAGATACAAAAGCCACTATTAGAACCTCCTCTATTGGAAGTAAGTTTGAGTTTATTTTCTGGAGTTTGACAGCGATTCTTTTGCATTTTTGATTTGAAGTTATTTGAGATACTGGAAGGTAGATTATGGCTGCTAACTGGGAAGAGAATTTTTATCTCCAGAACAAAGCATAATCAGAAAGTTGGGGAAGGATTTTGTTAAGAGAGCAGTTGAGTGACGTGAGTGGAAGGTGTGGTTGAGTTGCTTTGCGTTAAAAAAAGGTGTAGAACCTCCATGCTCTAACATGGGAAGTATTAAATATCCAGAGTTTCAGAAGCAATCAAAACACAAGCTACTATATTTTATCACAGAATGTGTATAAAGGTTTGCTGCCGTAACAATCATATACTAATTGTACTTCTGCTCCAGTCAATGTTATTTAGCAAAATATATTAAACTGCATTTTCATGTGTACTGAGGAAATCAACACTTTCTAATTAAGGTATATATCTCAATAATTAGGAAATAATAACATGGGAAAGGAAGAAAACTGAATTGGAAGGAAGTCAGCAGTTTCTACTACCTTTCTTTAGTTGCTCTGCTTGTGTAGAAAAGAGATTTGCAAACGATGTATTCTCACAAACAAATGTGAAGTTTCTACTTCTGTTTAACCAAAAAAGAGCTGTCAGTTTTTATAAAGTAATACATGGTTGTGGGACTCTTTTTCAAACTAACATTCTAAGGCCCTCTGGTGCAAGCATTGTTGTAGTGCTCAGTGCTGCTACTTGGTTATTCTTCTATGAATGAGACACCACATACCTGAAAAGTGGTTGCATTTAATGTTCTTTTATATTGAGGAATCAGATGGAATTAGTGTTTCCACTCCCTTAAAATTCTCTTTTAAAAAAATGCTTCTAACTACACTTACTGTCCAGAGTAGTTTTCAGCCTTAAAATCCTCCTTGGGAAATTTTAATACAGGATGAATGCTCACTTTAGAGTTGCATGAGGTTTATTACTCTTTAAACACGTAGGTTGGAATTGTCTCCTCCTGTAATTAAGTGATAGCTACAAATAGTAACACTTGCTAAGATAAGTGTGTAACTCTAACTGTTGTGATTTTTTTTTTTTACTTTTGTTACAAAGGGAGGGTGATAACACCGTAAAGCTTGTTCACCTATATTGGAGGATGGCTGAGACACCAAATGTTAAATCAGTGACTCTTGCTGTGGCTTATTAATGTGTATGTTACTTAAAATGCACAAAAACAATTTTATCTGCTATGGATCTGGTCTTATCTCCAAATACTTTCAATCCAGAAGATACTTAAGAAGGGTTGTTGCTGTTTGTGAGTCTTAAAGAAAACTTCATTCCAAAATTCCTGGAGAACCTTGAGTACAGGTATTAGTGTTTGCAATGAGCAACTACAAAAAAACCCAGGAAGTCTGTTCAGGGCCAAATAGATGGTTTGATTTGTGCACAATGAAGAGGGTACATAATATCTTTTTGAAGAAATCTTATTTTGTTTGTGTTTTACTTGAAAGTGATGTAAGCACTCATGCCTCGAACCATTTTCCTGTCTCTTCTTCCATATATCTGTCAATATTAAATACAGAACAGATGAAGAGACTTGCTCTTAAGAGTTTTAATCTGATATGGGCACTTGATTCCCCCCCCCCCCCCCCCCCTCCCCGGTATCTAAAGTTCTTTGAAGTTGTATGATTTCATGTATGATTCATCTTTACTAAGCAAAATATGTTTTGAGCATTTAGTTGCAGAGGAAAACATGTCCTAAAGGCTTAGAAGTTTGAATATGCATATACTTATTTAACATGTGTTGGTTTTTTTAAGACAGTTTGGGGCTTTTAGGCAGTATGACAAAAACAAAAAGGTATTTGGAAACAACAGGGCTGTATGTATAACATACATCATGTCTGCCTGGGACCCTTCAATCTCATACCAGCTTCAGTAAGTCCCTCCTAGTTTTAATATTGTGAGAGTTCACAAATAGCAATTCTGTTATTAGTCTAATCTGTTGTCTTTGCGCTTTTACAAATAGAGTAAAGCCTGATTTTGTTGTGTAAGAACCTACATTATACACTGTACTGCACCACAGTAACCTTAGTTATTCCTCAAAACGCCTCCAACTCCTCTTTATCACTCCCATGTTCCCTCCATCCACAACCTTGCTGTGTGTACTTCGGTATTCCCTGACCACCCACCAGCTGGGAAAAGATGATGTTCTCTGTGTTCGGCTCCCAAAGGCAGGACTGAGCTCATGTGTCTGTACTAGTCGGTTACGTGGTGGACAAACTTCGGTGAAGACAGGCAGTATTCAGGTTGTAGTGATACTTCCCTACTCTGTAGCTGACGTTTGCAGAGTTTATAAAAAAACTGGTATCTTTGGCCTCTGCTCTCCATCAAATTCATGTGAAATGGGTGATTAAGTTCAGAAGTTCCGGACGTGGACCTGGCAGATGTCTGTATAAATAAACAGCATAATCACACAGTTTCATTTTTCAGAGAAAGCCAGGATAAAGTAACTGAGTAGAACTCTATCATATATAGAAGCTGGCCCTGATATTTATGTTTTTACAAACACTAAATCCTACGTAATTTTTGAAACTTATTACCAATTTGCTTATGCAGGTAGAGTTACCATAATAACAATGTCATATTGCTGCTGAAAGGGTTTTTATTGAATGTTTTTTCTTTTGCTGCTTGAGAGGCAGGCCGTCTGCCACAAAGTGTTCCGCATTTGTCTTTAGCATGCCACCTGCAACTTTAAGTGAGACTTTTAAGTGAGATTCAGTCTGTCCCATCTTCTCACATACTGGATTTCTTAAAAAGGAAATAAGATTTTTTTTTTTTTATGAAACTAATGTATCTGACTATTCAGTTTTTGCAAATGAATCTTCAGTTGCCCAAAATGGTTGTAGTTTCATACTGGCAGATTATCTTTAACGTGGGTTACATACTTTCTTGATCAGAGAAAGCATCTTGATCAGATGCTGTGCTGGAGAAATGGGGATGAAAAGGGATATTTAGTGTCACAAAATTAAATATTCCCTGCTAGTGCTGGGTTTTACATTCATGTATCTGAATTAGCTGAAGGTACATAGATTGGAAGTGTATTTGTATAGGTAGCAATTTTTGATTGAAGAAGTGCATCCTTATTCTGGTGCTTGAAATGCAAGAACAGCTCCCACTTTTGATAAACCATGCTCTAATCTGGATGTTTTGAATGAGGCAATACGAGAAATGAGTATTTGTACCACACTGTGTCATGTCCGCATCACTGATTTCTGTGTGTCCCCCCTCCTCCCTCCCCTCCGCCCCCGCACGGCATTTTTGAGCATGTTGTAGGGACCCTTTAAGTGAACAGTAGATACAGGTTTAAGATAACTTCTGAGTAAGGGAGTTAAACTGCTCTTGCAAATGTGCAGCCTATATTTGGAGTGATATGATTCTGAGGGGGAGCTGAGTGTGATAATTACCAGGTTGTTCAGCACTTACTATGATATTCTGAAAGTGTGTGCCTGAATGGGAGCTTTATGAAAGGAAAGTATGAGAAATGCCAGGGTGCGGTTTGCAAAACGGAAATCTTGATTCTTTTGAAGCTAATGGAAATGGTATTGTGGATTTTAGAGACCAGACTCCCTTATTTCCATGTTATTTTCAAGTTTGTTGGATTGACAGTCCAACTCTGGCAACAGTCTGACTGCCCTAGAATATTAATAATGGTAGTTGCACCAAAATTTCATAGTGGAAAAGCATGATAATGATTTAAGTGCGAGAAAGTCATCTAGAACGCTCTGTGGAGGTTGTGTTACTGTAAAGCATGAAGCAGGCTGTGTGACATGGGAACAAATTGTTGGTAATGAGTAGTAGTTTAAGTAAAGCACTGAGTAGCTAGATCATAAAGTATAAATCTTGCTCTATTTTCTTATCTTTGGTTGTTATTACTTACGAATCTAATGAGGTTGGCTGCAAAATTAACTTTGGAGGGTTCATAAAATAAACAAGAACAAAGTATTGTTAGATGGGTGAATTTTATTCAGTGTGTTAGATTGTATTAGGATGTGGCTTTTCAGTCTGATTAGAGTTTTAAACATGCCTGGGAATTAAGAAGAAAGAAGAAATAGTTACATTAAAAAAAGGCTTCAGAGCAGCTTCTTATAAGAGAACACTTTGACCTTGAGAAAGATAAAACCAGAACAAGTGTAAAATAGAAAGAAAATAATCCTGCTATTAACACAAAGTACTAGAACACAGCATTGTTCATAAAGCAAAAAAGCAAAAGAATAAAGAAGCAGATAGATGAGAGGGCAATATTCGTAGCAGTCAGATGCATAGATCTATTAAGAAGAAATCATAGTATAATTAATTTTAAGATGGTAAAGTTTTATTTTGAATCTGTTCTAAACTACCATGAAAATAAAGGGGTTTAAGGACCATTGGAATTTTTTAATGAAACATTTCCAAATATTTCTGTAGTTATTTTTTTAGATTTCTAAGTACCCCAATTTAGCATCTTGTTACATATGTACTATATCACAGAAATACTTTTTACTGGCATTACTGCAAAGAATGCAAGATTGCAGAATGAGGAGCAGCTTAATTATTGCAGTAAACAAAAAGGAAGCTGTCACAGCCTGAAACTTGTTGTTACAATAAAGATCATTCCTGTGCTTCTCTGTGAGGAGTTAGAATACGTGTAACAAAGCATATATTGATTTCACAGTCATAAATAGGGAGAGTCCCTCAGGGTAAAATATTGATTGAAGTGGACATATTGATTTGGCTGTCAACATAAAATGAATATGTATTTATAGGTTACCTTTGCTATTTTAAGTTTGGATTCAGAGGAAAAAAAGGAGCTGTGGTTTATCAATTAGCATTTTCATTAATAAACTGGGTTTAATTGGGAAGAAAATGCATGGAAAGAGCATCCTAATTTAAACATGATGATAAATACAACATCTAATCTCTTGTACCTGGCTAGTGGGCAAGACAGCTCGTGGGAGTGGTGCATTGTGTAGAATATTCCTTAATTGTTTCTGTCGTAAGACTGCTAAACTATTATACATGGTGTAGTCATAAAAAATACTTTATCTTATCTTAATCTTAACTATTTTGAATATTTGAATTTGAATTTTAAGCAGTGTAGAATATACTGCTACTAGATGATACTTGCGATAACAGTTATTCAGAGGTTGCAGATTTCATTCATTACATGTATGTATTGTCTTTGTAGCAAAAAACATTTAGAACAGGTAAGATGATTATGACCGGTGTGAAGATTGTGTATGACCAGTTAAGATGATAGCCTTTGTTCTGAGCGCATCAAATTCTCTAGGTATTTTAAACTGAGTCCCTTCTACCAGCTATAAAGAAAAGATGTATTTGATAACAGTGGTATATTCTAGACAACTTTTCTATTATGTTTTTTGCTTTTAACTTCCCAGATGTACTTGTACAAACTTTGAAAGCTACGAATAGTTTGTTTTAAATTTTGGCAGAAACTTTGTTGAATTTAGACTTCTAGTTATAGTATTTCTTTAGTCACAGGTGAGAAGTAAAGGCTGTTTAAAAGATTAGATGTGTGCAAGATAGTGTAGCTGATGTCATCCGCTGATGTATACTTTGTGGTCTTGTAGTAACAATATTAAGTGACAAGGCAGTTAATTCTATAGTGCTTAAACAACAACTTTCTTCTAAGTAGGTTTCTCTACAGGGTTTTTCTCCTTTGTAGAATAAAATAATTTCTTATGAAAACTTAAAGGAGAGCTAAAAGCTTAGCAAAAGTTGTACAACTGCTTTTATCATCCATATCTTTTCCTAGTAGACTTTATTTGAAAATGCTCTTATGTGATGTTGACAATGAAGGATATATTGCAGAATCTCATCACTGGCTTTGTGAAGACTGACTGAAGGTTTGAGTGGTCAGGTCTGGATTTACCAGGTTGGTTACAGAAGCTTTTGCACCATATTTCTAAATTACCTCAAGTTGGTGCAGCATGTGGTCCGACTCAATATAATATTGTTGTGCTCACGTAGCTACTCAGCTCTCACATTTAGGTCAGAATCACCAATGTCTTCAGGTTTAAAGTAAACTTTATTTTGTAGACAAGCCAGTATGTTAAGCTAGTTAGCTAGTTAGCTAGTTTTGTTTCTCAGGAAACTTCAGACATTAAATAGCATACAACACTGGTAACATCTGTAACGTATTTGGTCAAATCAGGCGATGGTGAGTTTAAGTCCCTTTAAAGGTATTAAACAAGAAATGTGTGCAGCAATCCATTGCTTCTAGTAAAGGATCTCCAGATTTTTAATCCTACGTGGGATGACATATCAAGTTCTGAATTTCTGGTATCAGTGTAACCATCAAGAGCCAAGCCACAGGGAACACAAGACCAGAAGCTGAAACATGTTCCTTTGATAGAACATTACTCAGCATATAAGCTTAAAAAAAAAAATGTATGAGTAGATAAAACGTGGGAAAAAAGAACCAGGCACACAACCCCAATACAATGCCGTGGAAAAACTGTTTTTCCCTTAGGCAGAAAAAGTCTGAAGCCAGGGCCTATGTTTTGAGCTACAAAGTAGCTGTGAAACTAATGGGCAGCAAGCCAAGTTGTCCATTTTATTCTGTTTCTGAGAAGTTTACTCACAAGTTCTTGCAGAATTTATTTTTAATATTAAAGCAGAAGATACAATTTTTTGTAATGGTTCATCTTAAAATGCTTTAGTAATACATGGAAGTAATAAAGCATCATGGAGACGTAAACACAGAATTCTTGCTTGCAAATGTGGGTGTTAAATATTAAATTAGTTCTGGCTGTGAGTGTAAAAGTAAATATTCATATCACATACTAGTACTCTGCGAAGCATTTTCGTCTTGCAAAATATTGCTGGAGGGAACTTTTCTATTGATTCTTCATATTTTTACTTTAAAAACTTTAAATTCAAATTGGTAATTATTTTTGGTAATTTAACTTCATAATACCTCTTAAATTGAATAATCATGAAGCTACTGCTGTTGTCTTCAGGAGTCTCTTCAGAAAGAAAATCCTGTCTTTTTCCTAGCCTTGCTTTATTCTGGTACAGCCTATGTAAAAATGCTGAATTTATCCCCATATTTACGCAGAATAAAATAGTGCAGCTTGTTTGGAAGAAAAAAGTACTCAAACATAATTTTCAGGCTAGTATTAGGACTTGATCCTCTTTTCCCATGAAGTGATTTAGTAGTGTTATGAAACTTCCATTAAGGCAAAAGACATTTCTGTTATGTCAAGCATGAACTCTGTGGGGTGTAGTGTTTTCAGGTGACTTCAGGTTGGAGATCAATTTGGAGGTCATCAGTATTCAACTGTATTTCATAGCAGTTTTACTCTTGAATGAGTTTGTAATGGGAATGTTTTCCAGGTCTGCACATAGCTGTTGCTTGGAGAGATTTCACTAAATACAAAAAAGCCAAGATTAGGTAACATTAAGGTAATACTACTTCCTTTTTATAGACCACTGTTGGATGTGATAGCAGACGTGACATTTTTAGAAAGTCAGCAGAATATCCCATTCCTAGATTCAGTGGCATATCTGTAACAGAGCAATGCACTATTAGAGACAGTGGATTAAATAAATAACTTTTGTGCCTTCTCAGGGTCAGAATTTAGGAACTCTCTTCAACAAAGCCACTTATATGCTATTTAGACTTGCTTGTTAGATAATAATTTTTGTCTTGCTTTGCTTTGATTGTTGAATATCTAATGATACGAGCCCATTTTCTGTTTACCTCAAATGTGAATAAAATACGTAGTGAGATAGCTATGTAGACTTGTGACCAGGATTATGTTGAAGTTCTGGAATGTCCTAACACCTCTAAGGCTGTACAGGGTTGTTATACAGAGCTATGAGAGAAAGCAAGTGATTTGAGTTTGGTAACTGGATTCCCCCCTGCTGTCAAGAAGAAGTAATTCTGATGGTACTAATATTTCCTGAAGTCAAGGATTAATGCTCTACTGTACTCGTCTTTCAGGAGAGTCCAGAGGAACACCTATTGGGGAAATCCTTCCCTGCTGTTTTGCTCTTGATGTAGCTGAAAGAATCTTGAAATCAGTGCATTTCTTTAGAAATTGTATAAAAATTTGTCAATACTTTCAATTAAAATCTGAAACAGCATTACAGTTTGTTTCCTAAAAAAGTTCTTCAGAATTGTTTCCCCCTTGCCCCCCCAAAAATTAGAGGGCTTTTACCCCAGAATTCTTTTCTGACAAAGTCTCTTTTGAAGTTGTGGACAAAGCTGTATGTGTGCACTGATGGCATGGATAAATTTTGACAGAGTAAATAACCTTTTCCTGGTATTGTTACTTGTTTATGGTAAGGTGACTTCCGTTCTTTTTAAAGATCATTTTCTTGGCTTCTACTTGAGGCCTGAAGGGTGGTTCTCAAGCTTGGAAAGAAGATGACTAGGGAAGAAGGGATACTATAAGATCTACAAAACCATGGATTGCATGTAAATGGCAGATGAGGATTGGCTGCTCACTGTCTCTTCCAACACAAGAGCTTCCAACTAACAAGAACTAGTTCTTCATGCGTCAGCAGACTTGTGGAAATCCTTGCAAAAGAGCTTTGGTGATGCAAGGAGTTGGGTAAACTTCAGGATACCTGGATCAACTGCTTATAAGATATTTCAGTTGAGAGATCCTAAATGGCCATTAATCTTAAAAGTTCCCTGAACTTAACTTAGTTTGGAGGCTGGGAGAGTGCAAACATGGAAGTATCAGATATGCTCACTGATCTTCCTTGGATATCTGGGAAAGCCTTAGAGATACCAAGGAAGAGTGTTAGCATGTTAATTGTAGTTATTTTTAGCTGCATGGTGTCTAAAAGAAATTCATACTTAAACATTTTTGGGTAGAGATAGCAAGAGACTGTTCTTGATCACTTAATTGTTCTTTCATTTCTACCTCCAGTCATCGATTTCAACTGGGTGACAGCTTTTAAGTAGTTAGAATTTACTGAACTCTAAGACTTCCATCTCCAAACCACTTGGTGTAGAAATTGAGCAAATATGTTTAAACTTTCCTAAAAAGAAGGGGAGTCAGGTTGAGTGTGTGAACTTGTCTCCTACAAGTGTGAGAATTACTCCTGTTTTACAAAGTTCCCAAAGGTAAACAATGTTCTGTAATCACCATTCCTATCTGCTGAGCTGAGGCTCAAATATCAAAAAGGAAAAAAGGATGCTCTTCAGATCTAGTGACTGATTTCATGTCATTGGGGATATATAATATGCACAGTTTTGCATTATTAGCTGCTGTTAAATATAATGCAGAGTTTAGTTCATGAATCAAAGGCTGTTTACAATCTTAAGTGAAATAACTCATGGACAAGAAACAGAAGCCAAAGAACTAACTTGAATTTTGTTTAGCAAAATTTATTTATGCTAGGTGAGGATGAGAGAGATTTCCTGGGTAGCATCTATGTATCTGAGAATGTAGGATGTTGAATTGCACAGAAAACCATGTGCTGTTGATTAAAATAAAGGTAATGCTAATGTGCAACCTTCAGAGAATAAATTCAAATGGTCTTTAAATAGAAAGTAAAAATAAGTAACTTGTGCCAAATAACAAAATAGTCAGCATAGCTTCAGGCACCAGTCTTAGGCATAAAAACACTGGGACTGTGAGTGCTAAAATACTTGTTCCTTAGTAAGTATTTCACAAAGAACATTGTTTTATTGCTAATTGGACTCATATTGCTGAATGATCATATGTGTATTTTCAATGAATAGAATATTCTTTCCTCTTGTATATGCTAATACTTTACCATTCTTGGTAAAGAAACTATCCTGATAGTCAAACTCTGAATGTGTGAACACAACGGTGCTATTACAGTCCGTCCATTCTCACAAATTGACATTTTAAAATTTCAGCATAATTGCAGCATATTCTCCTGTTACAGATACTGTATCAATCCGATTCTGCCATTAAGGTATTTCTGTTTTGCATTAAAATTTGAAAGCAGAAGGAAAAGAGCTCTTCCTCCAGAGAACTTGCAACTTGTGTGTGATTATTGCAGGATCTATTAGGGGCTGTTAAGTGCTAATTCTAACATTTTAAAGCAAGTAAGAATTTGAAGAATAATTAGAGAAAAAGAATAAATGAAGTATCAAAGATATTTGGTACTAGCATGTAGAGAATGCAAATCTGTTTTTCTGTTAAAGTGTAAAAATCAAATTGTGCTCTTGGCATGTGAATCTCTCAAATCACTGCACATCTAACAAGCAACACATTCCATTTTCAAAGAGGTAATTTGCTTTCACAGTTAACTCCTTAGAGACTGTACTAAGTAGTTACAACACGCACGTAGTAAAAATGTTCATGATGCCATAGAATAAAAATGTCCTTGTTAAGAGCTTTCAAGTGCAAGAAATCTAAAAATGCAAATTCATCAGCTAGCACAGCATTTATCTTACAGGATGAAAGAGAAAGTGTTTCTGATGGCTATAGTTTAACTACAAAGTTTGCATGCGTTAGTGCATCTCTCCACTTTTTTTGCACTTAAATCAATGGTATTTAAAGTCAAACCTCTTACGGTTTGTGAATCACCTTTAGATAGCTAACAGATACACGTGTATCTAAAAGTTTGCAGTTTCCTGTATAATTTCCTGTGTAAAATCATCACTGATTCTGCTGATGTTAGATAAGCTCCCTGACAGAGGATTTAAGCCAAAGTGACAGCTTGCAAAATTGTCACAACCATTCATTAAAGCATTATTAGCAAACTGCTTTTTGGTCATCAAATTTACCATGACCTAATGTATCTTTCCTTTTTATTTTGGTATCTTACTACATTGTTGCCTTCCAACAGTTAATGCTGTTGGAAGTCCTTAAAAGATGCAGTCATATATGACTTAGTGTCTGTGACTAAATTAGTATCTGGCTTACTTTTGGAAATACAGGTTCTTGCTTATGGTGTAATTTTGAAATCCAAGACAGAATCCTTTGTCCCTAATGTCTTGTTTCATTTGGGTAGTAGAGAAGGTAATCTCAAGCTGAAGAGATTTGGTGCATTGCAAGGTGGTTTTTAAAGCTGTGGTTTCTGCTAGTGAAATGTATGTAATTCTTTCAGAAGTGGAGAATTGGATCTAATAAAATGACAACTAGGTAGTTCTTTAATCTGGTCTGGAAACGTAATCTTTTGTTTTAGCAGGAGAATTCTATGCTTTATGGCAACCATGAAGTGAAATCAGCTGAATTACCTGCACTTTTACCAGATTCTAGAAGAATGCAAGATTTTTTATAGTATGAAAAACTGCTGTTGTATTTACCTTTGTAAAGATTTTTATACTTCAAAAAAGATATGTAAAGATTTTTATACTTCAAAAAAGATACATAAAAATTCTTCAATTTAAAGCTCTAGCAGAGTTATTACAGAATCATGAAGTGGGGGCTTTTTTCTTATTGACATAAGTGTGTGTTCTGGATTCAAACACCCAAGCAAATGCAGAAAATCGACTTGTTTATATTACAGACACTGGCCAAATAAGAGTGTCAAGCAGAGAATTCAAATCAAACCATCTCAGTGTTATATGGTTTAAGAAAAACCTGTCAACATCAGACATATGTATGATCTCCTCCTCCTCCTAACCTATCAAGAAAATAAAATCTCGTACATGCAAATTTCCTTATGAAGCTATTTCTGCATTAAGTGAATCACTTGCATTAGTGTTTCAACTCAAGAGATGTGACATGTGATCTTGCACCATGTCTCATCAGACCAGAGTAACTGGAAGCAATGGCAAGTAGAAGTGACAACTCCTGCCAGACCACAGAAACACAGTAGTGTCATAACCCAGTAACAAGGGCAATAATGTGTGTCATGCTTGTTAGTCTGGTTTTTTTTTTTTTAAACTTTACCTCTGCTTTGATACAGAGTAAAAGCAGTATTAAATGCTAACTGTGTGAGAGTAATGTCTGATTCTGCTATAATCTGAAGAAGCCTGATTTTCAGAATTGAGACTAATTCTACCCTCAAGTTTTGGGCTTTCATTGTCATCACTCTGGATTGGCACTGGTACTTAATAGGCCTAACAATTCCGTTCACACGGGGAATGGAAGACTGATATTATAGCATCCTGTGGCACAGCACCTCAAAGTTGCCATGTTGGTGGGGGAGTAAAAAATCCAAACAAACTTGTTTCTTATAGGTTTAAGTAGCTGCAGTGGCTCTATTACAAGTTGGCAGTTCCTTCTTGTGTGAAAGAAGGTAACAGGCTGGAGGGAAATGGGAGACAGACAAAATTAAGTACTCTTATGTAACAGTACATTGTGTTCTTAATTAGGAACAGTGAAGTCAAGTGGTGCAGGGATACTGAATGGGAATAAAGAGCCTGCCAGTTTTAGCCATACAGATAAAAAGATGTTTTATACCTATCTTGGGATATTATGAAATCATGTATTTATTTTCTTTCATGTTTGTATTGTTGGAGTACCCAGAAATCCTATTAATAGACTATGAACCCCTTTTCTGCCATGCATAAGTACAAGTTTCAACCTCTTTGAGGTAGAGACTGTCTTCTATTTTAAGTGTAATAGAAGACAACAAATTAATGGGAAGAGCCTATCAGGATGTTAAGCTATAGTCTCAGTATGCTGCATAACCATTATCAACTTTAGGTCTGATTTTGTAGATGAGTTGCTTGGAATGCTACGAACACCTTTCTTGACGACAACGAAGATGGTGAAATAAGTTTTAGCAAATATTGTAGATGACATGTCAAAACAGATTCCCATTTGCTGTCATTTTAGAAAACATTAATTTTATTGTGTGTGTGCATCACTGTAAGGAGAGTTATCTAAAGAGAATCTGAAGATGATGGTTATGCAAAGGCCTGCCTAGAGAGTAAGGTCAGCGGTGGCGAAAATAAATGCTGTATTGGAAACTGTTCAGTGGGCAAGTCAGAAGTGATAGTTTCAAACAAAGGTATGGTTCATACCACAAGGGATTTCAGGCATGGGAGCAAACAACTTCTTTTTGAAGGTGTTTTTTATATTTAACAAAAAAAATGTGGTCTGGGTGGTAGGCTAAGAGGATAACCTTTTTGACAGGAAATTGGATTTACTGTACACAGATTACATTCATCAAACCTATGAAAGGAGACTTGTAATTCAGAGGTGAGTTGGTGAAAGAAACATTGTGTAAAGCTGAAAACCATACAAATAGATTCAATGTAGAAGCAGTTCCTGCTCATTCTTTACAGAGGTTTTTTGTATCAGTGATGGTTGTCCTTGCAAGACTTGGAAAGCAGTCACAGCCTTCTCAATATATTTTGAACCAAAAAAAAGTTTACCAACTTTCTGATTATTTTTCTAATTAGACCATACTCTGACCACTGAATGTGCAGCTGAAAAGGATGAAAAGATCCCTGGAATCAGTTATGCATGGTTCTCTTTTTTTGTACTGTTTTGATTTTTCCAAGCTCAGGTCAGGGTTATTCAGCTTCCACTTGGCCTCCTTCTCTGAACAAGCAATCCACATTTCAAACACATTACAAAGTCTGGCTCTGATAAGAAACATTGAAGAGAACAACAGAATTCCAGCACATTACCCTGACGAGACTGCACGTATTACAGGACGGGCATGAACAAAAGGCAGTAATGCTCTTGGGAAGGAGGCTTCCCCATATGAATGTGTGTGCTGTGGCTAGTGCTTTGCTGACTTTACAGTCCTTTTTGATAAGTGATGGGGGGGTG
>NW_009219170.1:0-200 GCF_000690835.1 Fulmarus glacialis
GTCAGCGGCGTTTCCTTACCGGGAGGCACCAACGAGCGCGGGGGAACTACGCCGCAGGCACCACAGCACGGCATTGCTGTTACGGGCGGAGGGTAGCGCGGATCACAGGGACGGCAACCCGCATACGCGGCTCCCGAGCTGCAGTACCGCAATGTGGGCGCCCGGAGGCAGCAGCGAGCAGAGGAAGAGGCCCCCACCGG